>NW_027437235.1:0-248000 GCF_033239565.1 Halichoeres trimaculatus | reverse complement strand
CAAACTGAAAATTTGATTTTTTGCTCCAAATTTCAGGTCCCGACCTTACGTTCTGAGCTCAACGTGGTAAAACCCAAAACAAAGGTTTTAGCCCTCAGACTTGATTCAGGATGCATTTTTTACACCTGGGATGGCATGGGCTTCCACTGGGGACACATATTTCATGTAATTTCAGCCAAACTGAAAATTTGATTTTTGGCTCCAAATTTCAGGTCCGGACCTTACGTTCTGAGCTCAATGTGGTAAAACCCGTTACAGAGGTTTTAGCACTCAGACTTGATTCAGGATGCATTTTTGTCAACTGGGATGGCATGGGCTTCCACAGGGGACACGTATTTCATGTAATTTCAGCCAAACTGAAAATTTGATTTCTTGCTCCAAATTTCAGGTCCGGACCTTACGTTCTGAGCTCAATGTGGTAAAACCCGAAACAGAGGTTTTAGCCCTCAGACTTGATTCAGGATGCATTTTTCTCACCTGGGATGGCATGGGCTTCCACGGGGGACACATATTTCATGTAATTTCAGCCAAACTGAAAATTTGATTTTTTGCTCCAAATTTCAGGTCCGGACCTTACGTTCTGAGCTCAATGTGGTAAAACCTGTTACAGAGGTTTTAGCCCTCAGACTTGATTCAGGATGCATTTTTCTCACCTGAGATGGCATGGGCTTCCACGGGGGACACATATTTCATGTAATTTCAGCCAAACTGAAAATTTGAATTTTGGCTCCAAATTTCAGGTCCGGACCTTACGTTCTGAGCTCAATGTGGTGAAACTTTTCAAAGAGGTTTTAGCCCTCAGACTTGATTCAGGATGCATTTTTCTCACCTGGGATGGCATGGGCTTCCACGGGGGACACATATTTCATGTAATTTCAGCCAAACTGAAAATTTGATTTTTTTGCTCAGAATTTCAGGTCCGGACCTTACGTTCTGAGCTCAATGTGGTAAAACCCGTTACAGAGGTTTTAGCCCTCAGACTTGATTTAGGATACATTTTTCTCACCTGGGATGGCATGGGCTTCCACGGGGGACACATATTTCATGTAATTTCAGCCAAACTGAAAATTTGATTTTTGGCTCCAAATTTCAGGTCCGGACCTTACGTTCTGAGCTCAATGTGGTAAAACTTGTTACAGAGGTTTTAGCCCTCAGACTTGATTCAGGATGCATTTTTCTCACCTGGGATGGCATGGGCTTCCAGGGGGGACACATATTTCATGTAATTTCAGCCAGACTGAAAATTTGATTTTTGGCTCCAAATTTCAGGTCCGGACCTTACGTTCTGAGCTCAATGTGGTAAAACTTGTTGCAGAGGTTTTAGCCCTCAGACTTGATTCAGGATGCATTTTTCTCACCTGGGATGGCATGGGCTTCCAGGGGGGACACATATTTCATGTTATTTCAGCCAAACTGAAAATTTGATTTTTTGCTCCAAATTTCAGGTCCGGACCTTACGTTCTGAGCTCAATGTGGTAAAACCCGTTACAGAGGTTTTAGCACTCAGACTTGATTCAGGATGCATTTTTCTCACCTGGGATGGCATGGGCTTCCATGGGGGACACATATTTAATGTAATTTCAGCCAAACTGAAAATTTGATTTTTTTGCTCCAAATTTCAGGTCCCGACCTTACGTTCTGAGCTCAATGTGGTAAAACCCAAAACAAAGGTTTTAGCCCTCAGACTTGATTCAGGATGCATTTTTTACACCTGGGATGGCATGGGCTTCCACGGGGGACACATATTTCATGTAATTTCAGCCAAACTGAAAATTTGATTTTTGGCTCCAGATTTCAGGTCCGGACCTCACGTTCTGAGGTCAATGTGGTAAAACCTGTTACAGAGGTTTTAGCCCTCAGACTTGATTTAGGATACATTTTTCTCACCTGGGAGGGCATGGGCTTCCAGGGGGGACACATATTTCATGTAATTTCAGCCAGACTGAAAATTTGATTTTTGGCTCCAAATTTCAGGTCTGGACCTAACGTTCTGAGCTCAATGTGGTAAAACTTGTTACAGAGGTTTTAGCACTCAGACTTGATTCAGGATGCATTTTTCTCACCTGGGATGGCATGGGCTTCCACGGGGGACACGTATTTCATGTAATTTCAGCCAAACTGAAAATTAGAATTTTTGCTCCAAATTTCAGGTCCCAACCTTACGTTCTGAGCTCAATGTGGTAAAACCTGTTACAGAGGTTTTAGCACTCAGACTTGATTCAGGATGCATTTTTCTCACCTGGGATGGCATGGGCTTTCGCAGGGGACACGTATTTCATGTAATTTCAGCCAAACTGAAAATTTGATTTCTTGTTCCAAATTTCAGGTCCGGACCTTACGTTCTGAGCTCAATGTGGTAAAACTTTTTAAAGAGGTTTTAGCCCTCAGACTTGATTCAGGATGCATTTTTCTCACCTGGGATGGCATGGGCTTCCACGGGGGACACATATTTCATGTTATTTCAGCCAAACTGAAAATTTGATTTTTGGCTCCAAATTTCAGGTCCGGACCTTACGTTCTGAGCTCAATGTGGTAAAACCCGTTACAGAGGTTTTAGCACTCAGACTTGATTCAGGATACATTTTTCTTACCTGGGATGGGATGGGCTTCCACGGGGGACACATATTTCATGTAATTTCAGCCAAACTGAAAATTTGATTTTTGGCTCCAAATTTCATGTCCCGACCTTACGTTCTGAGCTCAATGTGGTAAAAACCTGTTACAGAGGTTTTAGCCCTCAGACTTGATTTAGGATACATTTTTCTCACCTGGGATGGCATGGGCTTCCAGGGGGGACACATATTTCATGTAATTTCAGCCAAACTGAAAATTTGATTTTTTGGCTCCAAATTTCAGGTCCGGACCTTACGTTCTGAGCTCAATGTGGTAAAACCTGTTACAGAGGTTTTAGCCCTCAGACTTGATTTAGGATACATTTTTCTCACCTGGGATGGCATGGGCTTCCACGGGGGACACATATTTCATGTAATTTCAGCCAGACTGAAAATTTGATTTTTTGGCTCCAAATTTCAGGTCCGGACCTTACGTTCTGAGCTCAATGTGGTAAAACCTGTTACAGAGGTTTTAGCACTCAGACTTGATTTAGGATACATTTTTCTCACCTGGGATGGCATGGGCTTCCACGGGGGACACATATTTCATGTTATTTCAGCCAAACTGAAAATTAGAATTTTTGCTCCAAATTTCAGGTCCCAACCTTACGTTCTGAGCTCAATGTGGTAAAACCTGAAACAGAGGTTTTAGCCCTCAGACTTGATTCAGGGTGCATTTTTCTCACCTGGGATGGCATGGGCTTCCACGGGGGACACATATTTCATGTAATTTCAGCCAAACTGAAAATTTGATTTTTTGCTCCAAATTTCAGGTCCGGACCTTACGTTCTGAGCTCAATGTGGTAAAACCCGTTACAGAGGTTTTAGCACTCAGACTTGATTCAGGATGTATTTTTCTCACCTGGGATGGCATGGGCTTCCACGGGATACACATATGTCATGTAATTTCAGCCAAACTGAAAATTTGAATTTCGGCTCCAAATTTCAGGTCCGGACCTTACGTTCTGAGCTCAATGTGGTAAAACCTGTTACAGAGGTTTTAGCCCTCAGACTTGATTTAGGATACATTTTTCTCACCTGGGATGGCATGGGCTTCCAGGGGGGACACATATTTCATGTAATTTCAGCCAGACTGAAAATTTGATTTCTTGCTCCAAATTTCTGGTCCCGACCTTACGTTCAGAGCTCAATGTGGTAAAACCCGTTACAGAGGTTTTAGCCCTCAGACTTGATTCAGGATGCATTTTTCTCACCTGGGATGGCATGGGCTTCCACGGGGGACACATATTTCATGTAATTTCAGCCAGACTGAAAATTTGATTTTTGGCTCCAAATTTCAGGTCGGACCTTACGTTCTGAGCTCAATGTGGTAAAACCCGTTACAGAGGTTTTAGCACTCAGACTTGATTCAGGATGCATTTTTCTCAACTGGGATGGCATGGGCTTCCACAGGGGACACGTATTTCATGTAATTTCAGCCAAACTGAAAATTTGATTTCTTGCTCCAAATTTCAGGTCCCGACCTTACGTTCTGAGCTCAATGTGGTAAAACCCGTTACAGAGGTTTTAGCACTCAGACTTGATTCAGGATGTATTTTTCTCACCTGGGATGGCATGGGCTTCCACGGGATACACATATGTCATGTAATTTCAGCCAAACTGAAAATTTGAATTTCGGCTCCAAATTTCAGGTCCGGACCTTACGTTCTGAGCTCAATGTGGTAAAACCTGTTACAGAGGTTTTAGCCCTCAGACTTGATTTAGGATACATTTTTCTCACCTGGGATGGCATGGGCTTCCACGGGGGACACATATTTCATGTAATTTCAGCCAGACTGAAAATTTGATTTTTGGCTCCAAATTTCAGGTCGGACCTTACGTTCTGAGCTCAATGTGGTAAAACCCGTTACAGAGGTTTTAGCCCTCAGACTTGATTCAGGATGCATTTTTCTCAACTGGGATGGCATGGGCTTCCACAGGGGACACGTATTTCATGTAATTTCAGCCAAACTGAAAATTTGATTTCTTGCTCCAAATTTCAGGTCCCGACCTTACGTTCAGACCTCAATGTGGTAAAACCCGTTACAGAGGTTTTAGCCCTCAGACTTTATTCAGGATGCATTTTTCTCACCTGGGATGGCATGGGCTTCCACGGGGGACACAAATTTCATGTAATTTCAGCCAAACTGAAAATTTGATTTTTTGGCTCCAAATTTCAGGTCCCGACCTTACGTTCTGAGCTCAATGTGGTAAAACCCGTTACAGAGGTTTTAGCCCTCAGACTTGATTCAGGATGCATTTTTCTCACCTGGGATGGCATGGGCTTCCACGGGGGACACATATTTCATGTAATTTCAGCCAAACTGAAAATTTGATTTTTGGCTCCAAATTTCAGGTCCGGACCTTACGTTCTGAGCTCAATGTGGTAAAACTTGTTACAGAGGTTTTAGCCCTCAGACTTGATTCAGGATGCATTTTTCTCACCTGGGATGGCATGGGCTTCCACGGGGGACACAAATTTTATGTTATTTCAGCCAAACTGAAAATTTGATTTTTTGCTCCAAATTTCAGGTCCCGACCTTACATTCAGAGCTCAATGTGGTAAAACCCGTTACAGAGGTTTTAGCACTCAGACTTGATTCAGGATGCATTTTTCTCACCTGCGATGGCATGGGCTTCCACGGGGGACACATATTTCATGTAATTTCAGCCAAACTGAAAATTTGATTTTTTTGCTCCAAATTTCAGGTCCCGACCTTACGTTCTGAGCTCAATGTGGTAAAACCCGAAACAGAGGTTTTAGCCCTCAGACTTGATTCAGGATGCATTTTTCTCACCTGGGATGGCATGGGCTTCCAAGGGGGACACATATTTCATGTAATTTCAGCCAAACTGAAAATTTGATTTTTTGGCTCCAAATTTCAGGTCCGGACCTTACGTTCTGAGCTCAATGTGGTAAAACTTGTTACAGAGGTTTTAGCACTCAGACTTGATTCAGGATGCATTTTTCTCACCTGGGATGGCATGGGCTTTAAGGGGGGACACATATTTCATGTAATTTTAGCCAAACTGAAAATTTGATTTTTTGGCTCCAAATTTCAGGTCCGGACCTTACATTCTGAGCTCAATGTGGTAAAACCTGTTACAGAGGTTTTAGCCCTCAGACTTGATTCAGGGTGCATTTTTCTCACCTGGGATGGCATGGGCTTCCACGGGGGACACATATTTCATGTAATTGCAGCCAAACTGAAAATTTGATTTTTGGCTCCAAATTTCATGTCCCGGACCTTACGTTCTGAGCTCAATGTGGTAAAACTTGTTACAGAGGTTTTAGCCCTCAGACTTGATTCAGGATGCATTTTTCTCACCTGGGATGGCATGGGCTTCCACGGGGGACACAAATTTTATGTTATTTCAGCCAAACTGAAAATTTGATTTTTTGCTCCAAATTTCAGGTCCGGACCTTACGTTCTGAGCTCAATGTGGTAAAACCCGTTACAGAGGTTTTAGCACTCAGACTTGATTCAGGATGCATTTTTCTCACCTGGGATGGCATGGGCTTCCAGGGGGGACACATATTTCATGTAATTTCAGCCAAACTGAAACTTTGAATTTCGGCTCCAAATTTCAGGTCCGGACCTTACGTTCTAAAGTCAATGTGGTAAAACCTGTTACAGAGGTTTTAGCCCTCAGACTTGATTTAGGATACATTTTTCTCACCTGGGATGGCATGGGCTTCCACGGGGGACACATATTTCATGTAATTTCAGCCAGACTGAAAATTTGATTTTTGGCTCCAAATTTCAGGTCGGACCTTACGTTCTGAGCTCAATGTGGTAAAACCCGTTACAGAGGTTATAGCACTCAGACTTGATTCAGGATGCATTTTTCTCAACTGGGATGGCATGGGCTTCCACAGGGGACACGTATTTCATGTAATTTCAGCCAAACTGAAAATTTGATTTCTTGCTCCAAATTTCAGGTCCGGACCTTACGTTCAGAGCTCAATGTGGTTAAACCCGTTACAGAGGTTTTAGCCCTCAGACTTGATTCAGGATGCATTTTTCTCTCCTGGGATGGCATGGGCTTTCACGGGGGACACAAATTTCATGTAATTTCAGCCAAACTGAAAATTTGATTTTTTGGCTCCAAATTTCAGGTCCCGACCTTACGTTCTGAGCTCAATGTGGTAAAACCCAAAACAGAGGTTTTAGCCCTCAGACTTGATTCAGGATGCATTTTTCTCACCTGGGATGGCATGGGCTTCCACGGGGGACACATATTTCATGTAATTTCAGCCAAACTGAAAATTTGATTTTTTGGCTCCAAATTTCAGGTCCGGACCTTACGTTCTGAGCTCAATGTGGTAAAACCTGTTACAGAGGTTTTAGCACTCAGACTTGATTCAGGATGCATTTTTCTCACCTGGGATGGCATGGGCTTCCACGGGGGACACATATTTCATGTAATTTCAGCCAGACTGAAAATTAGAATTTTGGCTCCAAATTTCAGGTCCGGACCTTACGTTCTGAGCTCAATGTGGTAAAACCCAAAACAAAGGTTTTAGCCCTCAGACTTGATTCAGGATGCATTTTTTACACCTGGGATGGCATGGGCTTCCACGGGGGACACATATTTCATGTAATTTCAGCCAAACTGAAAATTTGATTTTTGGCTCCAAATTTCAGGTCCGGACCTTACGTTCTGAGCTCAATGTGGTAAAACTTGTTACAGAGGTTTTAGCCCTCAGACTTGATTCAGGATGCATTTTTCTCACCTGGGATGGCATGGGCTTCCACGGGGGACACAAATTTTATGTTATTTCAGCCAAACTGAAAATTTGATTTCTTGCTCCAAATTTCAGGTCCGGACCTTACGTTCTGAGCTCAATGTGGTAAAACCCGTTACAGAGGTTTTAGCCCTCAGACTTGATTCAGGATGCATTTTTCTCACCTGGGATGGCATGGGCTTCCACGGGGGACACATATTTCATGTAATTTCAGCCAAACTGAAAATTTGAATTTCGGCTCCAAATTTCAGGTCCGGACCTTACGTTCTGAGGTCAATGTGGTAAAACCTGTTACAGAGGTTTTAGCCCTCAGACTTGATTCAGGATGCATTTTTTACACCTGGGATGGCATGGGCTTCCACGGGGGACACATATTTCATGTTATTTCAGCCAAACTGAAAATTTGATTTTTTGCTCCAAATTTCAGGTCCCGACCTTACGTTCTGAGGTCAATGTGGTAAAACCCAAAACAAACGTTTTAGCCCTCAGACTTGATTCAGGATGCATTTTTTACACCTGGGATGGCATGGGCTTCCACGGGGGACACATATTTCATGTTATTTCAGCCAAACTGAAAATTTGATTTTTTGCTCCAAATTTCAGGTCCGGACCTTACGTTCTGAGCTCAATGTGGTAAAACCCGTTACAGAGGTTTTAGCACTCAGACTTGATTCAGGATGCATTTTTCTCACCTGGGATGGCATGGGCTTCCACAGGGGACACGTATTTCATGTAATTTCAGCCAAACTGAAAATTTGATTTTTGGCTCCAAATTTCAGGTCCCTCCCTTACGTTCTGAGCTCAATGTGGTAAAACCTGTCACAGAGGTTTTAGCACTCAGACTTGATTCAGGATGCATTTTTCTCACCTGGGATTGCATGGGCTTCCACGGGGGACACATATTTCATGTAATTTCAGCCAAACTGAAAATTTGAATTTTGGCTCCAAATTTCAGGTCCGGACCTTACGTTCTGAGCTCAATGTGGTAAAACCCGTTACAGAGGTTTTAGCCCTCAGACTTGATTCAGGATGCATTTTTCTCACCTGGGATGGCATGGGCTTCCACGGGGGACACATATTTCATGTAATTTCAGCCAAACTGAAAATTTGATTTTTGGCTCCAAATTTCAGGTCCGGACCTTACGTTCTGAGCTCAATGTGGTAAAACCCAAAACAGAGGTTTTAGCCCTCAGACTTGATTCAGGATGCATTTTTCTCACCTGGGATGGCATTGGCTTCCACGGGGGACACATATTTCATGTAATTTCAGCCAAACTGAAAATTTGATTTTTGGCTCCAAATTTCAGGTCCCGACCTTACGTTCTGAGCTCAATGTGGTAAAACCCGTTACAGAGGTTTTAGCACTCAGACTTGATTCAGAATACATTTTTCTTACCTGGGATGGCATGGGCTTCCACGGGGGACACATATTTCATGTAATTTCAGCCAAACTGAAAATTTGATTTTTTGCTCCAAATTTCAGGTCCCGACCTTACGTTCTGAGCTCAATGTGGTAAAACCCGTTACAGAGGTTTTAGCACTCAGACTTGATTTAGGATACATTTTTCTCACCTGGGATGGCATGGGCTTCCACGGGGGACACATACTCATGTAATTTCAGCCAAACTGAAAATTTGATTTTTGGCTCCAAATTTCAGGTCCCGACCTTACGTTCTGAGTTCAATGTGGTAAAACCTGTTACAGAGGTTTTAGCACTCAGACTTGATTCAGGATGCATTTTTCTCACCTGGGATGGCATGGGCTTCCATGGGGGACACATATTTCATGTTATTTCAGCCAAACTGAAAATTTGCCCCAAATTTCAGGTCCCGACCTTACGTTCTGAGCTCAATGTGGTAAAACCTGTTACAGAGGTTTTAGCACTCAGACTTGATTCAGGATGCATTTTTCTCACCTGGGATGGCATGGGCTTCCAATACACATATGTCATGTAATTTCAGCCAAACTGAAAATTTGATTTTTGGCTCCAAATTTCAGGTCCGGACCTCACGTTCTGAGGTCAATGTGGTGAAACCTGTTACAGAGGTTTTAGCCCTCAGACTTGATTCAGGATGCATTTTTCTCACCTGAGATGGCATGGGCTTCCATGGGGGACACATATTTCATGTTATTTCAGCCAAACTGAAAATTAGAATTTTGGCTCCAAATTTCAGGTCCGGACCTTACGTTCTGAGCTCAAGTGGTAAAACCTGTTACAGAGGTTTTAGCCCTCAGACTTGATTCAGGATGCATTTTTCTCACCT
Source organism: Halichoeres trimaculatus (assembly GCF_033239565.1). Taxonomy (NCBI): domain Eukaryota; kingdom Metazoa; phylum Chordata; class Actinopteri; order Labriformes; family Labridae; genus Halichoeres; species Halichoeres trimaculatus. Next base: position 238,374 of record NW_027437235.1, on the reverse strand, counting down.
GGGATGGCATGGGCTTCCACGGGGGACACATATTTCATGTAATTTCAGCCAAACTGAAAATTTGAATTTTGGCTCCAAATTTCAGGTCCGGACCTTACGTTCTGAGCTCAATGTGGTAAAACCCGTTACAGAGGTTTTAGCCCTCAGACTTGATTCAGGATGCATTTTTCTCACCTGGGATGGCATGGGCTTTCAGGGGGGACACATATTTCATGTAATTTCAGCCAGACTGAAAATTTGATTTTTGGCTCCAAATTTCAGGTCCGGACCTTACGTTCTGAGCTCAATGTGGGAAAACCTGTTACAGAGGTTTTAGCCCTCAGACTTGATTCAGGATGCATTTTTCTCACCTGGGATGGCATGGGCTTCCACGGGGGACACATATTTCATGTTATTTCAGCCAAACTGAAAATTAGAATTTTTGCTCCAAATTTCAGGTCCGGACCTTGTGTTCTGAGCTCAATGTGGTAAAACCTGTTACAGAGGTTTTAGCACTCAGACTTGATTCAGGATGCATTTTTCTCACCTGGGATGGCATGGGCTTCCACGGGGGACACATATTTCATGTAATTTCAGCCAAACTGAATATTTGATTTTTTTGCTCCAAATTTCAGGTCCGGACCTTACGTTCTGAGCTCAATGTGGTAAAACCCGTTACAGAGGTTTTAGCACTCAGACTTGATTCAGGATGCATTTTTGTCAACTGGGATGGCATGGGCTTCCACAGGGGACACGTATTTCATGTAATTTCAGCCAAACTGAAAATTTGATTTCTTGCTCCAAATTTCAGGTCCGGACCTTACGTTCTGAGCTCAATGTGGTAAAACCCGTTACAGAGGTTCTAGCCCTTAGACTTGATTCAGGATACATTTTTCTCACCTGGGATGGCATGGGCTTCCAGGGGGGACACATATTTCATGTTATTTCAGCCAAACTGAAAATTTGATTTCTTGCTCCAAATTTCAGGTCCGGACCTTACGTTCTGAGCTCAATGTGGTAAAACCAGTTACAGAGGTTTTAGCCCTCAGACTTGATTCAGGATGCATTTTTCTCACCTGGGATGGCATGGGCTTCCACGGGATACACATATGTCATGTAATTTCAGCCAAACTGAAAATTTGATTTTTTTGCTCCAAATTTCAGGTCCGGACCTCACTTTCTGAGGTCAATGTGGTAAAACCTGTTACAGAGGTTTTAGCCCTCAGACTTGATTCAGGATGCATTTTTCTCACCTGAGATGGCATGGGCTTCCACGGGGGACACATATTTCATGTTATTTCAGCCAAACTGAAAATTAGAATTTTGGCTCCAAATTTCAGGTCCGGACCTTACGTTCTGAGCTCAATGTGGTAAAACCTGTTACAGAGATTTTAGCCCTCAGACTTGATTCAGGGTGCATTTTTCTCACCTGGGATGGCATGGGCTTCCACGGGGGACACATATTTCATGTAATTTCAGCAAAACTGAAAATTTGAATTTTGGCTCCAAATTTCAGGTCTGGACCTTACGTTCTGAGCTCAATGTGGTAAAACCCGTTACAGAGGTTTTAGCACTCAGACTTGATTCAGGATGCATTTTTCTCACCTGAGATGGCATGGGCTTCCACGGGGGACACATATTTCATGTAATTTCAGCCAAACTGAAAATTTGATTTTTGGCTTCAAATTTCAGGTCCTGACCTTACGTTCTGAGCTCAATGTGGTAAAACCCGAAACAGAGGTTTTAGCCCTCAGACTTAATTCAGGATGCATTTTTCTCACCTGGGATGGCATGGGCTTCCACGGGGGACATATTTCATGTTATTTCAGCCAAACTGAAAATTTGATTTTTGGCTCCAAATTTCAGGTCCGGATCTTACGTTCTGAGCTCAAGTGGTAAAACCTGTTACAGAGGTTTTAGCACTCCGACTTGATTCAGGATACATTTTTCTCACTTGGGATGGCATGGGCTTCCACGGGGGACACATATTTCATGTAATTTCAGCCAAACTGAAAATTTGATTTTTTGCTCCAAATTTCAGGTCCAGACCTTACGTTCTGAGCTCAATGTGGTAAAACCCGTTACAGAGGTTTTAGCCCTCAGACTTGATTCAGGATGCATTTTTCTCACCTGTGATGGCATGGGCTTCCACGGGGGACACATATTTCATGTAATTTTAGCCAAACTGAAAATTTGAATTTCGGCTCCAAATTTCAGGTCCGGACCTTATGTTCTGAGGTCAATGTGGTTAAACCTGTTACAGAGGTTTTAGCACTCAGACTTGATTTAGGATACATTTTTCTCACCTGGGATGGCATGGGCTTCCAGGGGGGACACATATTTCATGTAATTTCAGCCAAACTGAAAATTTGATTTTTTTGCTCCAAATTTCAGGTCCGGACCTTACGTTCTGAGCTCAATGTGGTAAAACCTGAAACAGAGGTTTTAGCCCTCAGACTTGATTCAGGGTGCATTTTTCTCACCTGGGATGGCATGGGCTTCCACGGGGGACACATATTTCATGTAATTTCAGCCAAACTGAAAATTTGATTTTTTGCTCCAAATTTCAGGTCCGGACCTTACGTTCTGAGCTCAATGTGGTAAAACCCGTTACAGAGGTTTTAGCACTCAGACTTGATTCAGTATGCATTTTTCTCACCTGGGATGGCATGGGCTTCCACGGGGGACACATATTTCATGTAATTTCAGCCAAACTGAAAATTTGATTTTTGGCTCCAAATTTCAGGTCCGGACCTCACGTTCTGAGGTCAATGTGGTAAAACCTGTTACAGAGGTTTTTGCCCTCAGACTTGATTTAGGATACATTTTTCTCACCTGGGATGGCATGGGCTTTCAGGGGGGACACATATTTCATGTAATTTCAGCCAGACTGAAAATTTGATTTTTGGCTCCAAATTTCAGGTCCGGACCTTACGTTCTGAGCTCAATGTGGTAAAACCCAAAACAGAGGTTTTAGCCCTCAGACTTGATTCAGGATGCATTTTTCTCACCTGGGATGGCATTGGCTTCCACGGGGGACACATATTTCATGTAATTTCAGCCAAACTGAAAATTTGATTTTTGGCTCCAAATTTCAGGTCCCGACCTTACGTTCTGAGCTCAATGTGGTAAAACCCGTTACAGAGGTTTTAGCACTCAGACTTGATTCAGAATACATTTTTCTTACCTGGGATGGCATGGGCTTCCACGGGGGACACATATTTCATGTAATTTCAGCCAAACTGAAAATTTGATTTTTTGCTCCAAATTTCAGGTCCCGACCTTACGTTCTGAGCTCAATGTGGTAAAACCTGTTACAGAGGTTTTAGCACTCAGACTTGATTTAGGATACATTTTTCTCACCTGGGATGGCATGGGCTTCCACGGGGGACACATACTCATGTAATTTCAGCCAAACTGAAAATTTGATTTTTGGCTCCAAATTTCAGGTCCCGACCTTACGTTCTGAGTTCAATGTGGTAAAACCTGTTACAGAGGTTTTAGCACTCAGACTTGATTCAGGATGCATTTTTCTCACCTGGGATGGCATGGGCTTCCATGGGGGACACATATTTCATGTTATTTCAGCCAAACTGAAAATTTGCCCCAAATTTCAGGTCCCGACCTTACGTTCTGAGCTCAATGTGGTAAAACCTGTTACAGAGGTTTTAGCACTCAGACTTGATTCAGGATGCATTTTTTACACCTGGGATGGCATGGGCTTCCACGGGGGACACATATTTCATGTAATTTCAGCGAAACTGAAAATTTGATTTTTTGCTCCAAATTTCAGGTCCCGACCTTACGTTCTGAGTTCAATGCGGTAAAACCTGTTACAGAGGTTTTAGCCCTCAGACTTGATTCAGGATGCATTTTTCTCACCTGGGATGGCATGGGCTTCCACGGTGGACACATATTTCATGTTATTTCAGCCAAACTGAAAATTTGATTTTTTTGCTCCAAATTTCAGGTCCGGACCTTACGTTCTGAGCTCAATGTGGTAAAACCCAAAACAGAGGTTTAAGCCCTTAGACTTGATTTAGGATACATTTTTCTCACCTGGGATGGCATGGGCTTCCACGGGGGACACATATTTCATGTTATTTCAGCCAAACTGAAAATTTGAATTTTGGCTCCAAATTTCAGGTCCGGACCTTACGTTCTGAGCTCAATGTGGTAAAACCCGTTACAGAGGTTTTAGCACTCAGACTTGATTCAGGATGCAGTTTTCTCACCTGGGATGGCATGGGCTTCCACGGGGGACACATATTTCATGTTATTTCAGCTGAACTGAAAATTTGATTTTTTGGCTCCAAATTTCAGGTCCCGACCTTACGTTCTGAGCTCAATGTGGTAAAACCCAAAACAGAGGTTTTAGCCCTCAGACTTGATTCAGGATGCATTTTTCTCACCTGGGATGGCATGGGCTTCCACGGTGGACACATATTTCATGTAATTTCAGCCAAACTGAAAATTTGATTTTTGGCTCCAAATTTCAGGTCCCGACCTTACGTTCTGAGCTCAATGTGGTAAAACCTGTTACAGAGGTTTTAGCCCTCAGACTTGATTCAGGATGCATTTTTCTCACCTGGGATGGCATGGGCTTCCACGGGGGACACATATTTCATGTAATTTCAGCCAAACTGAAAATTTGATTTTTTTGCTCCAAATTTCAGGTCCCGACCTTACGTTCTGAGCTCAATGTGGTAAAACCTGTTACAGAGGTTTTAGCACTCAGACTTGATTCAGGATGCATTTTTCTCACCTGGGATGGCATGGGCTTCCATGGGGGACACATATTTCATGTAATTTCAGCCAAACTGAAAATTAGAATTTTTGCTCCAAATTTCAGGTCCCGACCTTACGTTCTGAGCTCAATGTGGTAAAACCCGAAACAGAGGTTTTAGCCCTCAGACTTGATTCAGGGTGCATTTTTCTCACCTGGGATGGCATGGGCTTCCACGGGGGACACATATTTCATGTAATTTCAGCCAAACTGAAAATTTGATTTTTTGCTCCAAATTTCAGGTCCGGACCTTACGTTCTGAGCTCAATGTGGTAAAACCTGTTACAGAGGTTTTAGCACTCAGACTTGATTCAGGATGCATTTTTCTCACCTGGGATGGCATGGGCTTCCAATACACATATGTCATGTAATTTCAGCCAAACTGAAAATTTGATTTTTGGCTCCAAATTTCAGGTCCGGACCTCACGTTCTGAGGTCAATGTGGTGAAACCTGTTACAGAGGTTTTAGCCCTCAGACTTGATTCAGGATGCATTTTTCTCACCTGAGATGGCATGGGCTTCCATGGGGGACACATATTTCATGTTATTTCAGCCAAACTGAAAATTAGAATTTTGGCTCCAAATTTCAGGTCCGGACCTTACGTTCTGAGCTCAAGTGGTAAAACCTGTTACAGAGGTTTTAGCCCTCAGACTTGATTCAGGATGCATTTTTCTCACCTGGGATGGCATGGGCTTCCACGGGGGACACATATTTCATGTAATTTCAGCCAAACTGAAAATTTGAATTTTGGCTCCAAATTTCAGGTCCGGACCTTACGTTCTGAGCTCAATGTGGTAAAACCCGTTACAGAGGTTTTAGCCCTCAGACTTGATTCAAGATGCATTTTTCTCACCTGGGATGGCATGGGCTTTCAGGGGGGACACATATTTCATGTAATTTCAGCCAGACTGAAAATTTGATTTTTGGCTCCAAATTTCAGGTCCGGACCTTACGTTCTGAGCTCAATGTGGGAAAACCTGTTACAGAGGTTTTAGCCCTCAGACTTGATTCAGGATGCATTTTTCTCACCTGGGATGGCATGGGCTTCCACGGGGGACACATATTTCATGTTATTTCAGCCAAACTGAAAATTAGAATTTTTGCTCCAAATTTCAGGTCCGGACCTTGCGTTCTGAGCTCAATGTGGTAAAACCTGTTACAGAGGTTTTAGCACTCAGACTTGATTCAGGATGCATTTTTCTCACCTGGGATGGCATGGGCTTCCACGGGGGACACATATTTCATGTAATTTCAGCCAAACTGAATATTTGATTTTTTTGCTCCAAATTTCAGGTCCGGATCTTACGTTCTGAGCTCAATGTGGTAAAACCCGTTACAGAGGTTTTAGCCCTCAGACTTGATTCAGGATGCATTTTTCTCACCTGGGATGGCATGGGCTTCCACGGGGGACACATATTTCATGTTATTTCAGCCAAACTGAAAATTTGATTTTTGGCTCCAAATTTCAGGTCCGGACCTTACGTTCTGAGCTCAATGTGGTAAAACCCGTTACAGAGGTTCTAGCCCTTAGACTTGATTCAGGATACATTTTTCTCACCTGGGATGGCATGGGCTTCCAGGGGGGACACATATTTCATGTTATTTCAGCCAAACTGAAAATTTGATTTCTTGCTCCAAATTTCAGGTCCGGACCTTACGTTCTGAGCTCAATGTGGTAAAACCAGTTACAGAGGTTTTAGCCCTCAGACTTGATTCAGGATGCATTTTTCTCACCTGGGATGGCATGGGCTTCCACGGGATACACATATGTCATGTAATTTCAGGCAAACTGAAAATTTGATTTTTTTGCTCCAAATTTCAGGTCCGGACCTCACTTTCTGAGGTCAATGTGGTAAAACCTGTTACAGAGGTTTTAGCCCTCAGACTTGATTCAGGATGCATTTTTCTCACCTGAGATGGCATGGGCTTCCACGGGGGACACATATTTCATGTTATTTCAGCCAAACTGAAAATTAGAATTTTGGCTCCAAATTTCAGGTCCGGACCTTACGTTCTGAGCTCAATGTGGTAAAACCTGTTACAGAGATTTTAGCCCTCAGACTTGATTCAGGGTGCATTTTTCTCACCTGGGATGGCATGGGCTTCCACGGGGGACACATATTTCATGTAATTTCAGCAAAACTGAAAATTTGAATTTTGGCTCCAAATTTCAGGTCTGGACCTTACGTTCTGAGCTCAATGTGGTAAAACCCGTTACAGAGGTTTTAGCACTCAGACTTGATTCAGGATGCATTTTTCTCACCTGAGATGGCATGGGCTTCCACGGGGGACACATATTTCATGTTATTTCAGCCAAACTGAAAATTTGATTTTTGGCTTCAAATTTCAGGTCCTGACCTTACGTTCTGAGCTCAATGTGGTAAAACCCGAAACAGAGGTTTTAGCCCTCAGACTTAATTCAGGATGCATTTTTCTCACCTGGGATGGCATGGGCTTCCACGGGGGACATATTTCATGTTATTTCAGCCAAACTGAAAATTTGATTTTTGGCTCCAAATTTCAGGTCCGGATCTTACGTTCTGAGCTCAAGTGGTAAAACCTGTTACAGAGGTTTTAGCACTCCGACTTGATTCAGGATACATTTTTCTCACTTGGGATGGCATGGGCTTCCACGGGGGACACATATTTCATGTAATTTCAGCCAAACTGAAAATTTGATTTTTTGCTCCAAATTTCAGGTCCAGACCTTACGTTCTGAGCTTAATGTGGTAAAACCCGTTACAGAGGTTTTAGCCCTCAGACTTGATTCAGGATGCATTTTTCTCACCTGTGATGGCATGGGCTTCCACGGGGGACACATATTTCATGTAATTTTAGCCAAACTGAAAATTTGAATTTCGGCTCCAAATTTCAGGTCCGGACCTTATGTTCTGAGGTCAATGTGGTTAAACCTGTTACAGAGGTTTTAGCACTCAGACTTGATTTAGGATACATTTTTCTCACCTGGGATGGCATGGGCTTCCAGGGGGGACACATATTTCATGTAATTTCAGCCAAACTGAAAATTTGATTTTTTTGCTCCAAATTTCAGGTCCGGACCTTACGTTCTGAGCTCAATGTGGTAAAACCTGAAACAGAGGTTTTAGCCCTCAGACTTGATTCAGGGTGCATTTTTCTCACCTGGGATGGCATGGGCTTCCACGGGGGACACATATTTCATGTAATTTCAGCCAAACTGAAAATTTAATTTTTTGCTCCAAATTTCAGGTCCGGACCTTACGTTCTGAGCTCAATGTGGTAAAACCCGATACAGAGGTTTTAGCACTCAGACTTGATTCAGTATGCATTTTTCTCACCTGGGATGGCATGGGCTTCCACGGGGGACACATATTTCATGTAATTTCAGCCAAACTGAAAATTTGATTTTTGGCTCCAAATTTCAGGTCCGGACCTCACGTTCTGAGGTCAATGTGGTAAAACCTGTTACAGAGGTTTTTGCCCTCAGACTTGATTTAGGATACATTTTTCTCACCTGGGATGGCATGGGCTTTCAGGGGGGACACATATTTCATGTAATTTCAGCCAGACTGAAAATTTGATTTTTGGCTCCAAATTTCAGGTCCGGACCTTACGTTCTGAGCTCAATGTGGTAAAACTTTTTAAAGAGGTTTTAGCCCTCAGACTTGATTCAGTATGCATTTTTCTCACCTGGGATGGCATGGGCTTCCACGGGGGACACATATTTCATGTAATTTCAGCCAAACTGAAAATTTGATTTTTGGCTCCAAATTTCAGGTCCGGACCTTACGTTCGGAGCTCAATGTGGTAAAACTTTTTAAAGAGGTTTTAGCCCTCAGACTTGATTCAGGATGCATTTTTCTCACCTGGGATGGCATGGGCTTCCACGGGGGACACATATTTCATGTAATTTCAGCCAAACTGAAAATTTGATTTTTGGCTCCAAATTTCAAGTCCCGACCTTACGTTCTGAGCTCAATGTGGTAAAACCCGTTACAGAGGTTTTAGCACTCAGACTTGATTCAGGATACATTTTTCTTACCTGGGATGGGATGGGCTTCCACGGGGGACACATATTTCATGTAATTTCAGCCAAACTGAAAATTTGATTTTTGGCTCCAAATTTCATGTCCCGACCTTACGTTCTGAGCTCAATGTGGTAAAACCTGTTACAGAGGTTTTAGCACTCAGACTTGATTCAGGATGCATTTTTCTCACCTGGGATGGCATGGGCTTCCACGGGGGACACATATTTCATGTAATTTCAGCCAAACTGAAAATTTGATTTTTTTGCTCAGAATTTCAGGTCCGGACCTTACGTTCTGAGCTCAATGTGGTAAAACCCGTTACAGAGGTTTTAGCCCTCAGACTTGATTTAGGATACATTTTTCTCACCTGGGATGGCATGGGCTTCCACGGGGGACACATATTTCATGTAATTTCAGCCAAACTGAAAATTTGATTTTTGGCTCCAAATTTCAGGTCCGGACCTTACGTTCTGAGCTCAATGTGGTAAAACTTGTTACAGAGGTTTTAGCCCTCAGCCTTGATTCAGGATGCATTTTTCTCACCTGGGATGGCATGGGCTTCCAGGGGGGACACATATTTCATGTAATTTCAGCCAGACTTAAAATTTGATTTTTGGCTCCAAATTTCAGGTCCGGACCTTACGTTCTGAGCTCAATGTGGTAAAACTTGTTGCAGAGGTTTTAGCCCTCAGACTTGATTCAGGATGCATTTTTCTCACCTGGGATGGCATGGGCTTCCAGGGGGGACACATATTTCATGTAATTTCAGCCAAACTGAAAATTTGATTTTTGGCTCCAAATTTCAGGTCCCGACCTTACGTTCTGAGCTCAATGTGGTAAAACCCAAAACAAAGGTTTTAGCCCTCAGACTTGATTCAGGATGCATTTTTTACACCTGGGATGGCATGGGCTTCCACGGGGGACACATATTTCATGTAATTTCAGCCAAACTGAAAATTTGATTTTTGGCTCCAAATTTCAGGTCCGGACCTCACGTTCTGAGGTCAATGTGGTAAAACCTGTTACAGAGGTTTTAGCCCTCAGACTTGATTTAGGATACATTTTTCTCACCTGGGAGGGCATGGGCTTCCAGGGGGGACACATATTTCATGTAATTTCAGCCAGACTGAAAATTTGATTTTTGGCTCCAAATTTCAGGTCTGGACCTAACGTTCTGAGCTCAATGTGGTAAAACTTGTTACAGAGGTTTTAGCACTCAGACTTGATTCAGGATGCATTTTTCTCACCTGGGATGGCATGGGCTTCCACGGGGGACACGTATTTCATGTTATTTCAGCCAAACTGAAAATTAGAATTTTTGCTCCAAATTTCATGTCCCAACCTTACGTTCTGAGCTCAATGTGGTAAAACCTGTTACAGCGGTTTTAGCACTCAGACTTGATTCAGGATGCATTTTTCTCACCTGGGATGGCATGGGCTTTCGCAGGGGACACGTATTTCATGTAATTTCAGCCAAACTGAAAATTTGATTTCTTGTTCCAAATTTCAGGTCCGGACCTTACGTTCTGAGCTCAATGTGGTAAAACTTTTTAAAGAGGTTTTAGCCCTCAGACTTGATTCAGTATGCATTTTTCTCACCTGGGATGGCATGGGCTTCCACGGGGGACACATATTTCATGTAATTTCAGCCAAACTGAAAATTTGATTTTTGGCTCCAAATTTCAGGTCCGGACCTTACGTTCGGAGCTCAATGTGGTAAAACTTTTTAAAGAGGTTTTAGCCCTCAGACTTGATTCAGGATGCATTTTTCTCACCTGGGATGGCATGGGCTTCCACGGGGGACACATATTTCATGTTATTTCAGCCAAACTGAAAATTTGATTTTTGGCTCCAAATTTCAGGTCCGGACCTTACGTTCTGAGCTCAATGTGGTAAAACCCGTTACAGAGGTTTTAGCACTCAGACTTGATTCAGGATACATTTTTCTTACCTGGGATGGGATGGGCTTCCACGGGGGACACATATTTCATGTAATTTCAGCCAAACAGAAAATTTGATTTTTGGCTCCAAATTTCATGTCCCGACCTTACGTTCTGAGCTCAATGTGGTAAAAACCTGTTACAGAGGTTTTAGCCCTCAGACTTGATTTAGGATACATTTTTCTCACCTGGGATGGCATGGGCTTCCAGGGGGGACACATATTTCATGTAATTTCAGCCAAACTGAAAATTTGATTTTTTGGCTCCAAATTTCAGGTCCCGACCTTACGTTCTGAGCTCAATGTGGTAAAACCTGTTACAGAGGTTTTAGCCCTCAGACTTGATTTAGGATACATTTTTCTCACCTGGGATGGCATGGGCTTCCACGGGGGACACATATTTCATGTAATTTCAGCCAGACTGAAAATTTGATTTTTGGCTCCAAATTTCAAGTCCCGACCTTACGTTCTGAGCTCAATGTGGTAAAACCTGTTACAGAGGTTTTAGCACTCAGACTTGATTTAGGATACATTTTTCTCACCTGGGATGGCATGGGCTTCCACGGGGGACACATATTTCATGTTATTTCAGCCAAACTGAAAATTAGAATTTTTGCTCCAAATTTCAGGTCCCAACCTTACGTTCTGAGCTCAATGTGGTAAAACCTGAAACAGAGGTTTTAGCCCTCAGACTTGATTCAGGGTGCATTTTTCTCACCTGGGATGGCATGGGCTTCCACGGGGGACACATATTTCATGTAATTTCAGCCAAACTGAAAATTTGATTTTTTGCTCCAAATTTCAGGTCCGGACCTTACGTTCTGAGCTCAATGTGGTAAAACCCGTTACAGAGGTTTTAGCACTCAGACTTGATTCAGGATGTATTTTTCTCACCTGGGATGGCATGGGCTTCCACGGGATACACATATGTCATGTAATTTCAGCCAAACTGAAAATTTGAATTTCGGCTCCAAATTTCAGGTCCGGACCTTACGTTCTGAGCTCAATGTGGTAAAACCTGTTACAGAGGTTTTAGCCCTCAGACTTGATTTAGGATACATTTTTCTCACCTGGGATGGCATGGGCTTCCAGGGGGGACACATATTTCATGTAATTTCAGCCAGACTGAAAATTTGATTTCTTGCTCCAAATTTCTGGTCCCGACCTTACGTTCAGAGCTCAATGTGGTAAAACCCGTTACAGAGGTTTTAGCCCTCAGACTTGATTCAGGATGCATTTTTCTCACCTGGGATGGCATGGGCTTCCACGGGGGACACATATTTCATGTAATTTCAGCCAGACTGAAAATTTGATTTTTGGCTCCAAATTTCAGGTCGGACCTTACGTTCTGAGCTCAATGTGGTAAAACCCGTTACAGAGGTTTTAGCACTCAGACTTGATTCAGGATGCATTTTTCTCAACTGGGATGGCATGGGCTTCCACAGGGGACACGTATTTCATGTAATTTCAGCCAAACTGAAAATTTGATTTCTTGCTCCAAATTTCAGGTCCCGACCTTACGTTCTGAGCTCAATGTGGTAAAACCCGTTACAGAGGTTTTAGCACTCAGACTTGATTCAGGATGTATTTTTCTCACCTGGGATGGCATGGGCTTCCACGGGATACACATATGTCATGTAATTTCAGCCAAACTGAAAATTTGAATTTCAGCTCCAAATTTCAGGTCCGGACCTTACGTTCTGAGCTCAATGTGGTAAAACCTGTTACAGAGGTTTTAGCCCTCAGACTTGATTTAGGATACATTTTTCTCACCTGGGATGGCATGGGCTTCCAGGGGGGACACATATTTCATGTAATTTCAGCCAGACTGAAAATTTGATTTCTTGCTCCAAATTTCAGGTCCCGACCTTACGTTCAGAGCTCAATGTGGTAAAACCCGTTACAGAGGTTTTAGCCCTCAGACTTGATTCAGGATGCATTTTTCTCACCTGGGATGGCATGGGCTTCCACGGGGGACACATATTTCATGTAATTTCAGCCAGACTGAAAATTTGATTTTTGGCTCCAAATTTCAGGTCGGACCTTACGTTCTGAGCTCAATGTGGTAAAACCCGTTACAGAGGTTTTAGCACTCAGACTTGATTCAGGATGCATTTTTCTCAACTGGGATGGCATGGGCTTCCACAGGGGACACGTATTTCATGTAATTTCAGCCAAACTGAAAATTTGATTTCTTGCTCCAAATTTCAGGTCCCGACCTTACGTTCAGACCTCAATGTGGTAAAACCCGTTACAGAGGTTTTAGCCCTCAGACTTGATTCAGGATGCATTTTTCTCACCTGGGATGGCATGGGCTTCCACGGGGGACACAAATTTCATGTAATTTCAGCCAAACTGAAAATTTGATTTTTTGGCTCCAAATTTCAGGTCCCGACCTTACGTTCTGAGCTCAATGTGGTAAAACCCGTTACAGAGGTTTTAGCCCTCAGACTTGATTCAGGATGCATTTTTCTCACCTGGGATGGCATGGGCTTCCACGGGGGACACATATTTCATGTAATTTCAGCCAAACTGAAAATTTGATTTTTGGCTCCAAATTTCAGGTCCGGACCTTACGTTCTGAGCTCAATGTGGTAAAACTTGTTACAGAGGTTTTAGCCCTCAGACTTGATTCAGGATGCATTTTTCTCACCTGGGATGGCATGGGCTTCCACGGGGGACACAAATTTTATGTTATTTCAGCCAAACTGAAAATTTGATTTTTTGCTCCAAATTTCAGGTCCCGACCTTACGTTCAGAGCTCAATGTGGTAAAACCCGTTACAGAGGTTTTAGCACTCAGACTTGATTCAGGATGCATTTTTCTCACCTGCGATGGCATGGGCTTCCACGGGGGACACATATTTCATGTAATTTCAGCCAAACTGAAAATTTGATTTTTTTGCTCCAAATTTCAGGTCCCGACCTTACGTTCTGAGCTCAATGTGGTAAAACCCGAAACAGAGGTTTTAGCCCTCAGACTTGATTCAGGATGCATTTTTCTCACCTGGGATGGCATGGGCTTCCAAGGGGGACACATATTTCATGTAATTTCAGCCAAACTGAAAATTTGATTTTTTTGCTCCAAATTTCAGGTCCCGACCTTACGTTCTGAGCTCAATGTGGTAAAACTTGTTACAGAGGTTTTAGCACTCAGACTTGATTCAGGATGCATTTTTCTCACCTGGGATGGCATGGGCTTTCAGGGGGGACACATATTTCATGTAATTTCAGCCAAACTGAAAATTTGATTTTTTGGCTCCAAATTTCAGGTCCGGACCTTACATTCTGAGCTCAATGTGGTAAAACCTGTTACAGAGGTTTTAGCACTCAGACTTGATTCAGGATGCATTTTTCTCACCTGGGATGGCATGGGCTTCCACGGGGGACACATATTTCATGTAATTTCAGCCAGACTGAAAATTTGATTTCTTGCTCCAAATTTCAGGTCCGGACCTTACTTTCTGAGCTCAATGTGGTGAAACCCGTTACAGAGGTTTTAGCCCTCAGACTTGATTCAGGGTGCATTTTTCTCACCTGGGATGGCATGGGCTTCCACGGGGGACACATATTTCATGTAATTTCAGCCAAACTGAAAATTTGATTTTTGGCTCCAAATTTCATGTCCCGGACCTTACGTTCTGAGCTCAATGTGGTAAAACTTGTTACAGAGGTTTTAGCCCTCAGACTTGATTCAGGATGCATTTTTCTCACCTGGGATGGCATGGGCTTCCACGGGGGACACAAATTTTATGTTATTTCAGCCAAACTGAAAATTTGATTTTTTGCTCCAAATTTCAGGTCCGGACCTTACGTTCTGAGCTCAATGTGGTAAAACCCGTTACAGAGGTTTTAGCACTCAGACTTGATTCAGGATGCATTTTTCTCACCTGGGATGGCATGGGCTTCCAGGGGGGACACATATTTCATGTAATTTCAGCCAGACTGAAACTTTGAATTTCGGCTCCAAATTTCAGGTCCGGACCTTACGTTCTAAAGTCAATGTGGTAAAACCTGTTACAGAGGTTTTAGCCCTCAGACTTGATTTAGGATACATTTTTCTCACCTGGGATGGCATGGGCTTCCAGGGGGGACACATATTTCATGTAATTTCAGCCAGACTGAAAATTTGATTTTTGGCTCCAAATTTCAGGTCGGACCTTACGTTCTGAGCTCAATGTGGTAAAACCCGTTACAGAGGTTATAGCACTCAGACTTGATTCAGGATGCATTTTTCTCAACTGGGATGGCATGGGCTTCCACAGGGGACACGTATTTCATGTAATTTCAGCCAAACTGAAAATTTGATTTCTTGCTCCAAATTTCAGGTCCGGACCTTACGTTCAGAGCTCAATGTGGTTAAACCCGTTACAGAGGTTTTAGCCCTCAGACTTGATTCAGGATGCATTTTTCTCTCCTGGGATGGCATGGGCTTTCACGGGGGACACAAATTTCATGTAATTTCAGCCAAACTGAAAATTTGATTTTTTGGCTCCAAATTTCAGGTCCCGACCTTACGTTCTGAGCTCAATGTGGTAAAACCCAAAACAGAGGTTTTAGCCCTCAGACTTGATTCAGGATGCATTTTTCTCACCTGGGATGGCATGGGCTTCCACGGGGGACACATATTTCATGTAATTTCAGCCAAACTGAAAATTTGATTTTTTGGCTCCAAATTTCAGGTCCGGACCTTACGTTCTGAGCTCAATGTGGTAAAACCTGTTACAGAGGTTTAAGCACTCAGACTTGATTTAGGATACATTTTTCTCACCTGGGATGGCATGGGCTTCCACGGGGGACACATATTTCATGTAATTTCAGCCAAACTGAAAATTTGATTTTTGGCTCCAAATTTCATGTCCCGGACCTTACGTTCTGAGCTCAATGTGGTAAAACTTGTTACAGAGGTTTTAGCCCTCAGACTTGATTCAGGATGCATTTTTCTCACCTGGGATGGCATGGGCTTCCACGGGGGACACAAATTTTATGTTATTTCAGCCAAACTGAAAATTTGATTTTTTGCTCCAAATTTCAGGTCCGGACCTTACGTTCTGAGCTCAATGTGGTAAAACCCGTTACAGAGGTTTTAGCACTCAGACTTGATTCAGGATGCATTTTTCTCACCTGGGATGGCATGGGCTTCCAGGGGGGACACATATTTCATGTAATTTCAGCCAGACTGAAACTTTGAATTTCGGCTCCAAATTTCAGGTCCGGACCTTACGTTCTAAAGTCAATGTGGTAAAACCTGTTACAGAGGTTTTAGCCCTCAGACTTGATTTAGGATACATTTTTCTCACCTGGGATGGCATGGGCTTCCAGGGGGGACACATATTTCATGTAATTTCAGCCAGACTGAAAATTTGATTTTTGGCTCCAAATTTCAGGTCGGACCTTACGTTCTGAGCTCAATGTGGTAAAACCCGTTACAGAGGTTATAGCACTCAGACTTGATTCAGGATGCATTTTTCTCAACTGGGATGGCATGGGCTTCCACAGGGGACACGTATTTCATGTAATTTCAGCCAAACTGAAAATTTGATTTCTTGCTCCAAATTTCAGGTCCGGACCTTACGTTCAGAGCTCAATGTGGTTAAACCCGTTACAGAGGTTTTAGCCCTCAGACTTGATTCAGGATGCATTTTTCTCTCCTGGGATGGCATGGGCTTTCACGGGGGACACAAATTTCATGTAATTTCAGCCAAACTGAAAATTTGATTTTTTGGCTCCAAATTTCAGGTCCCGACCTTACGTTCTGAGCTCAATGTGGTAAAACCCAAAACAGAGGTTTTAGCCCTCAGACTTGATTCAGGATGCATTTTTCTCACCTGGGATGGCATGGGCTTCCACGGGGGACACATATTTCATGTAATTTCAGCCAAACTGAAAATTTGATTTTTTGGCTCCAAATTTCAGGTCCGGACCTTACGTTCTGAGCTCAATGTGGTAAAACCTGTTACAGAGGTTTAAGCACTCAGACTTGATTTAGGATACATTTTTCTCACCTGGGATGGCATGGGCTTCCACGGGGGACACAAATTTTATGTTATTTCAGCCAAACTGAAAATTTGATTTTTTGCTCCAAATTTCAGGTCCGGACCTTACGTTCTGAGCTCAATGTGGTAAAACCCAAAACAAAGGTTTTAGCCCTCAGACTTGATTCAGGATGCATTTTTTACACCTGGGATGGCATGGGCTTCCACGGGGGACACATATTTCATGTAATTTCAGCCAAACTGAAAATTTGATTTTTGGCTCCAAATTTCAGGTCCGGACCTTACGTTCTGAGCTCAATGTGGTAAAACTTGTTACAGAGGTTTTAGCCCTCAGACTTGATTCAGGATGCATTTTTCTCACCTGGGATGGCATGGGCTTCCACGGGGGACACAAATTTTATGTTATTTCAGCCAAACTGAAAATTTGATTTTTTGCTCCAAATTTCAGGTCCTGACCTTACGTTCAGAGCTCAATGTGGTAAAACCCGTTACAGAGGTTTTAGCACTCAGACTTGATTCAGGATGCATTTTTCTCACCTGGGATGGCATGGGCTTCCACGGGGGACACATATTTCATGTAATTTCAGCCAAACTGAAAATTTGAATTTCGGCTCCAAATTTCAGGTCCGGACCTTACGTTCTGAGGTCAATGTGGTAAAACCTGTTACAGAGGTTTTAGCCCTCAGACTTGATTCAGGATGCATTTTTTACACCTGGGATGGCATGGGCTTCCACGGGGGACACATATTTCATGTTATTTCAGCCAAACTGAAAATTTGATTTTTTGCTCCAAATTTCAGGTCCCGACCTTACGTTCTGAGGTCAATGTGGTAAAACCCAAAACAAACGTTTTAGCCCTCAGACTTGATTCAGGATGCATTTTTTACACCTGGGATGGCATGGGCTTCCACGGGGGACACATATTTCATGTTATTTCAGCCAAACTGAAAATTTGATTTTTTGCTCCAAATTTCAGGTCCGGACCTTACGTTCTGAGCTCAATGTGGTAAAACCCGTTACAGAGGTTTTAGCACTCAGACTTGATTCAGGATGCATTTTTCTCACCTGGGATGGCATGGGCTTCCACAAGGGAAACGTATTTCATGTAATTTCAGCCAAACTGAAAATTTGATTTTTGGCTCCAAATTTCAGGTCCCTCCCTTACGTTCTGAGCTCAATGTGGTAAAACCTGTTACAGAGGTTTTAGCACTCAGACTTGATTCAGGATGCATTTTTCTCACCTGGGATGGCATGGGCTTCCACAGGGGACACATATTTCATGTTATTTCAGCCAATCTGAAAATTTGATTTTTTGCTCCAAATTTCAGGTCCCAACCTTACGTTCTGAGCTCAATGTGGTAAAACCCGTTACAGAGGTTTTAGCCCTCAGACTTGATTCAGGATGCATTTTTCTCACCTGGGATTGCATGGGCTTCCACGGGGGACACATATTTCATGTAATTTCAGCCAAACTGAAAATTTGAATTTTGGCTCCAAATTTCAGGTCCGGACCTTACGTTCTGAGCTCAATGTGGTAAAACCCGTTACAGAGGTTTTAGCCCTCAGACTTGATTCAGGATGCATTTTTCTCACCTGGGATGGCATGGGCTTCCACGGGGGACACATATTTCATGTAATTTCAGCCAAACTGAAAATTTGATTTTTGGCTCCAAATTTCAGGTCCGGACCTTACGTTCTGAGCTCAATGTGGTAAAACCCAAAACAGAGGTTTTAGCCCTCAGACTTGATTCAGGATGCATTTTTCTCACCTGGGATGGCATTGGCTTCCACGGGGGACACATATTTCATGTAATTTCAGCCAAACTGAAAATTTGATTTTTGGCTCCAAATTTCAGGTCCCGACCTTACGTTCTGAGCTCAATGTGGTAAAACCCGTTACAGAGGTTTTAGCACTCAGACTTGATTCAGAATACATTTTTCTTACCTGGGATGGCATGGGCTTCCACGGGGGACACATATTTCATGTAATTTCAGCCAAACTGAAAATTTGATTTTTTGCTCCAAATTTCAGGTCCCGACCTTACGTTCTGAGCTCAATGTGGTAAAACCTGTTACAGAGGTTTTAGCACTCAGACTTGATTTAGGATACATTTTTCTCACCTGGGATGGCATGGGCTTCCACGGGGGACACATACTCATGTAATTTCAGCCAAACTGAAAATTTGATTTTTGGCTCCAAATTTCAGGTCCCGACCTTACGTTCTGAGTTCAATGTGGTAAAACCTGTTACAGAGGTTTTAGCACTCAGACTTGATTCAGGATGCATTTTTCTCACCTGGGATGGCATGGGCTTCCACGGGGGACACATATTTCATGTTATTTCAGCCAAACTGAAAATTTGCCCCAAATTTCAGGTCCCGACCTTACGTTCTGAGCTCAATGTGGTAAAACCTGTTACAGAGGTTTTAGCACTCAGACTTGATTCAGGATGCATTTTTTACACCTGGGATGGCATGGGCTTCCACGGGGGACACATATTTCATGTAATTTCAGCCAAACTGAAAATTTGATTTTTTGCTCCAAATTTCAGGTCCCGACCTTACGTTCTGAGTTCAATGCGGTAAAACCTGTTACAGAGGTTTTAGCCCTCAGACTTGATTCAGGATGCATTTTTCTCACCTGGGATGGCATGGGCTTCCACGGTGGACACATATTTCATGTTATTTCAGCCAAACTGAAAATTTGATTTTTTTGCTCCAAATTTCAGGTCCGGACCTTACGTTCTGAGCTCAATGTGGTAAAACCCAAAACAGAGGTTTAAGCCCTTAGACTTGATTTAGGATACATTTTTCTCACCTGGGATGGCATGGGCTTCCACGGGGGACACATATTTCATGTTATTTCAGCCAAACTGAAAATTTGAATTTTGGCTCCAAATTTCAGGTCCGGACCTTACGTTCTGAGCTCAATGTGGTAAAACCCGTTACAGAGGTTTTAGCACTCAGACTTGATTCAGGATGCAGTTTTCTCACCTGGGATGGCATGGGCTTCCACGGGGGACACATATTTCATGTTATTTCAGCCAAACTGAAAATTTGATTTTTTGGCTCCAAATTTCAGGTCCCGACCTTACGTTCTGAGCTCAATGTGGTAAAACCCAAAACAGAGGTTTTAGCCCTCAGACTTGATTCAGGATGCATTTTTCTCACCTGGGATGGCATGGGCTTCCACGGTGGACACATATTTCATGTAATTTCAGCCAAACTGAAAATTTGATTTTTGGCTCCAAATTTCAGGTCCGGACCTTACGTTCTGAGCTCAATGTGGTAAAACCTGTTACAGAGGTTTTAGCCCTCAGACTTGATTCAGGATGCATTTTTCTCACCTGGGATGGCATGGGCTTCCACGGGGGACACATATTTCATGTAATTTCAGCCAAACTGAAAATTTGATTTTTTTGCTCCAAATTTCAGGTCCCGACCTTACGTTCTGAGCTCAATGTGGTAAAACCTGTTACAGAGGTTTTAGCACTCAGACTTGATTCAGGATGCATTTTTCTCACCTGGGATGGCATGGGCTTCCATGGGGGACACATATTTCATGTAATTTCAGCCAAACTGAAAATTAGAATTTTTGCTCCAAATTTCAGGTCCCGACCTTACGTTCTGAGCTCAATGTGGTAAAACCCGAAACAGAGGTTTTAGCCCTCAGACTTGATTCAGGGTGCATTTTTCTCACCTGGGATGGCATGGGCTTCCACGGGGGACACATATTTCATGTAATTTCAGCCAAACTGAAAATTTGATTTTTTGCTCCAAATTTCAGGTCCGGACCTTACGTTCTGAGCTCAATGTGGTAAAACCTGTTACAGAGGTTTTAGCACTCAGACTTGATTCAGGATGCATTTTTCTCACCTGGGATGGCATGGGCTTCCAATACACATATGTCATGTAATTTCAGCCAAACTGAAAATTTGATTTTTGGCTCCAAATTTCAGGTCCGGACCTCACGTTCTGAGGTCAATGTGGTGAAACCTGTTACAGAGGTTTTAGCCCTCAGACTTGATTCAGGATGCATTTTTCTCACCTGAGATGGCATGGGCTTCCATGGGGGACACATATTTCATGTTATTTCAGCCAAACTGAAAATTAGAATTTTGGCTCCAAATTTCAGGTCCGGACCTTACGTTCTGAGCTCAAGTGGTAAAACCTGTTACAGAGGTTTTAGCCCTCAGACTTGATTCAGGATGCATTTTTCTCACCTGGGATGGCATGGGCTTCCACGGGGGACACATATTTCATGTAATTTCAGCCAAACTGAAAATTTGAATTTTGGCTCCAAATTTCAGGTCCGGACCTTACGTTCTGAGCTCAATGTGGTAAAACCCGTTACAGAGGTTTTAGCCCTCAGACTTGATTCAGGATGCATTTTTCTCACCTGGGATGGCATGGGCTTCCACGGGGGACACATATTTCATGTTATTTCAGCCAAACTGAAAATTAGAATTTTTGCTCCAAATTTCAGGTCCGGACCTTGCGTTCTGAGCTCAATGTGGTAAAACCTGTTACAGAGGTTTTAGCACTCAGACTTGATTCAGGATGCATTTTTCTCACCTGGGATGGCATGGGCTTCCACGGGGGACACATATTTCATGTAATTTCAGCCAAACTGAAAATTTGAATTTTGGCTCCAAATTTCAGGTCCGGACCTTACGTTCTGAGCTCAATGTGGTAAAACCCGTTACAGAGGTTTTAGCCCTCAGACTTGATTCAGGATGCATTTTTCTCACCTGGGATGGCATGGGCTTCCACGGGGGACACATATTTCATGTTATTTCAGCCAAACTGAAAATTTGATTTTTGGCTCCAAATTTCAGGTCCGGACCTTACGTTCTGAGCTCAATGTGGTAAAACCCGTTACAGAGGTTCTAGCCCTTAGACTTGATTCAGGATACATTTTTCTCACCTGGGATGGCATGGGCTTCCAGGGGGGACACATATTTCATGTTATTTCAGCCAAACTGAAAATTTGATTTCTTGCTCCAAATTTCAGGTCCGGACCTTACGTTCTGAGCTCAATGTGGTAAAACCAGTTACAGAGGTTTTAGCCCTCAGACTTGATTCAGGATGCATTTTTCTCACCTGGGATGGCATGGGCTTCCACGGGATACACATATGTCATGTAATTTCAGCCAAACTGAAAATTTGATTTTTTTGCTCCAAATTTCAGGTCCGGACCTCACTTTCTGAGGTCAATGTGGTAAAACCTGTTACAGAGGTTTTAGCCCTCAGACTTGATTCAGGATGCATTTTTCTCACCTGAGATGGCATGGGCTTCCACGGGGGACACATATTTCATGTTATTTCAGCCAAACTGAAAATTAGAATTTTGGCTCCAAATTTCAGGTCCGGACCTTACGTTCTGAGCTCAATGTGGTAAAACCTGTTACAGAGATTTTAGCCCTCAGACTTGATTCAGGGTGCATTTTTCTCACCTGGGATGGCATGGGCTTCCACGGGGGACACATATTTCATGTAATTTCAGCCAAACTGAAAATTTGAATTTTGGCTCCAAATTTCAGGTCTGGACCTTACGTTCTGAGCTCAATGTGGTAAAACCCGTTACAGAGGTTTTAGCACTCAGACTTGATTCAGGATGCATTTTTCTCACCTGAGATGGCATGGGCTTCCACGGGGGACACATATTTCATGTTATTTCAGCCAAACTGAAAATTTGATTTTTGGCTTCAAATTTCAGGTCCTGACCTTACGTTCTGAGCTCAATGTGGTAAAACCCGAAACAGAGGTTTTAGCCCTCAGACTTAATTCAGGATGCATTTTTCTCACCTGGGATGGCATGGGCTTCCACGGGGGACATATTTCATGTTATTTCAGCCAAACTGAAAATTTGATTTTTGGCTCCAAATTTCAGGTCCGGATCTTACGTTCTGAGCTCAAGTGGTAAAACCTGTTACAGAGGTTTTAGCACTCCGACTTGATTCAGGATGCATTTTTCTCACTTGGGATGGCATGGGCTTCCACGGGGGACACATATTTCATGTAATTTCAGCCAAACTGAAAATTTGATTTTTTGCTCCAAATTTCAGGTCCAGACCTTACGTTCTGAGCTCAATGTGGTAAAACCCGTTACAGAGGTTTTAGCCCTCAGACTTGATTCAGGATGCATTTTTCTCACCTGTGATGGCATGGGCTTCCACGGGGGACACATATTTCATGTAATTTTAGCCAAACTGAAAATTTGAATTTCGGCTCCAAATTTCAGGTCCGGACCTTATGTTCTGAGGTCAATGTGGTTAAACCTGTTACAGAGGTTTTAGCACTCAGACTTGATTTAGGATACATTTTTCTCACCTGGGATGGCATGGGCTTCCAGGGGGGACACATATTTCATGTAATTTCAGCCAAACTGAAAATTTGATTTTTTTGCTCCAAATTTCAGGTCCGGACCTTACGTTCTGAGCTCAATGTGGTAAAACCTGAAACAGAGGTTTTAGCCCTCAGACTTGATTTAGGATGCATTTTTCTCACCTGGGATGGCATGGGCTTCCACGGGGGACACATATTTCATGTAATTTCAGCCAAACTGAAAATTTGATTTTTGGCTCCAAATTTCAGGTCCGGACCTTACGTTCGGAGCTCAATGTGGTAAAACTTTTTAAAGAGGTTTTAGCCCTCAGACTTGATTCAGGATGCATTTTTCTCACCTGGGATGGCATGGGCTTCCACGGGGGACACATATTTCATGTTATTTCAGCCAAACTGAAAATTTGATTTTTGGCTCCAAATTTCAGGTCCGGACCTTACGTTCTGAGCTCAATGTGGTAAAACCCGTTACAGAGGTTCTAGCCCTCAGACTTGATTCAGGATACATTTTTCTCACCTGGGATGGCATGGGCTTCCAGGGGGGACACATATTTCATGTTATTTCAGGCAAACTGAAAATTTGATTTCTTGCTCCAAATTTCAGGTCCGGACCTTACGTTCTGAGCTCAATGTGGTAAAACCAGTTACAGAGGTTTTAGCCCTCAGACTTGATTCAGGATGCATTTTTCTCACCTGGGATGGCATGGGCTTCCACGGGATACACATATGTCATGTAATTTCAGCCAAACTGAAAATTTGATTTTTTTGCTCCAAATTTCAGGTCCGGACCTCACTTTCTGAGGTCAATGTGGTAAAACCTGTTACAGAGGTTTTAGCCCTCAGACTTGATTCAGGATGCATTTTTCTCACCTGGGATGGCATGGGCTTCCACGGGGGACACATATTTCATGTTATTTCAGCCAAACTGAAAATTAGAATTTTGGCTCCAAATTTCAGGTCCCGACCTTACGTTCTGAGCTCAATGTGGTAAAACCTGTTACAGAGATTTTAGCCCTCAGACTTGATTCAGGGTGCATTTTTCTCACCTGGGATGGCATGGGCTTCCACGGGGGACACATATTTCATGTAATTTCAGCCAAACTGAAAATTTGAATTTTGGCTCCAAATTTCAGGTCTGGACCTTACGTTCTGAGCTCAATGTGGTAAAACCTGTCAAGAGGTTTTAGCCCTCAGACTTGATTCAGGATGCATTTTTCTCACCTGGGATGGCATGGGCTTCCACGGGGGACACATATTTCATGTAATTTCAGCCAAACTGAAAATTAGATTTTTGGCTCCAAATTTCAGGTCCCGACCTTACGTTCTGAGCTCAATGTGGTAAAACCCGTTACAGAGGTTTTAGCACTCAGACTTGATTCAGGATGCATTTTTCTCACCTGGGATGGTATGGGCTTCCATGGGGGACACATATTTCATGTTATTTCAGCCAAACTGAAAATTTGATTTTTTGCTCCAGATTTCAGGTCCGGACCTTACGTTCTGAGCTCAATGTTTTAAAACCCGAAACAGGTTTTAGCCCTCAGACTTGATTCAGGATGCATTTTTCTCACCTGGGATGGCATGGGTTCCACGGGGGACACATATTTCATGTTATTTCAGCCAAACTGAAAATTCTAATTTTGGCTCCAAATTTCAGGTCCCGACCTTACGTTCTGAGCTCAATGTGGTAAAACCTGTTACAGAGGTTTTAGCACTCAGACTTGATTCAGGATGCATTTTTCTCACCTGGGATGGTATGGGCTTCCATGGGGGACACATATTTCATGTTATTTCAGCCAAACTGAAAATTTGATTTTTGGCTCCAAATTTCAAGTCCGGACCTTACGTTCTGAGCTCAATGTTTTAAAACCCGAAACAGGTTTTAGCCCTCAGACTTGATTCAGGATGCATTTTTCTCACCTGGGATGGCATGAGCTTCCACGGGGGACACATACTTCATGTAATTTCAGCCAAACTTAAAATTTGATTTTTTGCTCCAAATTTCAGGTCCGGACCTTACGTTCTGAGCTCAATGTGGTAAAACCTGTTACAGAGGTTTTAGCACTCAGACTTGATTCAGGATGCATCTTTCTCACCTGGGATGGCATGGGCTTCCACGGGGGACACATATTTCATGTAATTTCAGCCAAACTGAAAATTAGATTTTTGGCTCCAAATTTCAGGTCCCGACCTTACGTTCTGAGCTCAATGTGGTAAAACCCGTTACAGAGGTTTTAGCACTCAGACTTGATTCAGGATGCATTTTTCTCACCTGGGATGGTATGGGCTTCCATGGGGGACACATATTTCATGTAATTTCAGCCAAACTGAAAATTTGATTTTTTTGCTCCAAATTTCAGGTCCGGACCTTACGTTCTGAGCTCAATGTTTAAAAACCCGAAACAGGTTTTAGCCCTCAGACTTGATTCAGGATGCATTTTTCTCACCTGGGATGGCAAGAGCTTCCACAGGGGACACGTATTTCATGTTATTTCAGCCAAACTGAAAATTTGATTTTTTGCTCCAAATTTCAGGTCCCGACCTTACGTTCTGAGCTCAATGTGGTAAAACCCGTTACAGAGATTTTAGCCCTCAGACTTGATTCAGGATGCATTTTTCTCACCTGGGATGAAATGGGCTTCCACGGGGGACACATATTTTATGTAATTTCAGCCAAACTGAAAATTGGATTTTTTTGCTCCAAATTTCAGGTCCAGACCTTACGTTCTGAGCTCAATGTGGTAAAACCCGTTACAGAGGTTTTAGCACTCAGACTTGATTCAGGATGCATTTTTCTCACCTGGGATGGCATGGGCTTCTAGGGGGACACATATTTCATGTAAATTCAGCCAAACTGAAAATTCTAATTTTTGCTCCAAATTTCAGGTCCCGACCTTACATTCTGAGCTTAATGTGGTAAAACCTGTTACAGAGGTTTTAGCCCTCAGACTTGATTAAGGATGCATTTTTCTCACCTGGGATGGCATGAGCTTCCACAGGGGACACGTATTTCATGTTATTTCAGCCAAACTGAAAATTTGATTTTTGGCTCCAAATTTCAGGTCAGGCCCTTACGTTCTGAGCTCAATGTGGTCATACCTGTTACAGAGATTTAAGCCCTCAGACTTGATTAAGGATGCATTTTTCTCACCTGGGATGGCATGAGCTTCCACAGGGGACACGTATTTCATGTAATTTCAGCCAAACTGAAAATTTGATTTTTTGCTCCAGATTTCAGGTCCGGACCTTACGTTCTGAGCTCAATGTTTTAAAACCCGAAACAGGTTTTAGCCCTCAGACTTGATTCAGGATGCATTTTTCTCACCTGGGATGGCATGGGTTCCACGGGGGACACATATTTCATGTTATTTCAGCCAAACTGAAAATTCTAATTTTTGCTCCAAATTTCAGGTCCGAACCTTACGTTCTGAGCTCAATGTGGTAAAACCCGAAACAGAGGTTTTAGCACTCAGACTTGATTCAGGATGCATTTTTCTCACCTGGGATGGCATGGGCTTCCACGGGGGACACATATTTCATGTTATTTCAGCCAAACTGAAAATTTGATTTTTGGCTCCAAA
This sequence comes from Halichoeres trimaculatus, assembly GCF_033239565.1. NCBI lineage: Eukaryota > Metazoa > Chordata > Actinopteri > Labriformes > Labridae > Halichoeres > Halichoeres trimaculatus. The sequence continues at coordinate 211,742 of NW_027437235.1, read as the reverse complement.
TTTCAGGTCCGGACCTTACGTTCTTAGCTCAATGTGGTAAAACCCGTTACAGAGGTTTTAGCCCTCAGACTTGATTCAGGATGCATTTTTCTCACCTGGGATGGCATGGGCTTCCACGGGGGACACATATTTCATGTTCTTTCAGCCAAACTGAAAATTTGATTTTCGGCTCCAAATTTCAGGTCCCGACCTTACGTTCTGAGCTCAATGTGGTAAAACCTGTTACAGAGGTTTTAGCCCTCAGACTTGATTCAGGATGCATTTTTCTCACCTGGGATGGCATGGGCTTCCACGGGGGACACATATTTCATGTTATTTCAGCCAAACTGAAAATTTGATTTTTGGCTCCAAATTTCAAGTCCGGACCTTACGCTCTTAGCTCAATGTGGTAAAACCCGTTACAGAGGTTTAAGCCCTCAGACTTGATTCAGGATGCATTTTTCTCACCTGGGATGGCATGAGCTTCCACAGGGGGACACATATTTCATGTTATTTCAGCCAAACTGAAAATTTGATTTTTGGCTCCAAATTTCAGGTCCCGACCTTACGTTCTGAGGTCAATGTGGTAAAACCTGTTACAGAGGTTTTAGCACTCAGACTTGATTCAGGATGCATTTTTCTCACCTGGGATGGCATGGGCTTCCACGGGGGACACATATTTCATGTTATTTCAGCCAAACTGAAAATTTGATTTTTGGCTCCAAATTTCAGGTCCGGACCTTACGTTCTGAGCTCAATGTGGTAAAACCTGTCAAGAGGTTTTAGCCCTCAGACTTGATTCAGGATGCATTTTTCTCACCTGGGATGGCATGGGCTTCCACGGGGGACACATATTTCATGTAATTTCAGCCAAACTGAAAATTGGATTTTTTTGCTCCAAATTTCAGATCCGGACCTTACGTTCTGAGCTCAATGTGGTAAAACCCGAAACAGGTTTTAGCCCTTGGACTTGATTCAGGATGCATTTTTCTCACCTGGGATGGCAAGAGCTTCCACAGGGGACACGTATTTCATGTTATTTCAGCCAAACTGAAAATTTGATTTTTTGCTCCAAATTTCAGGTCCCGACCTTACGTTCTGAGCTCAATGTGGTAAAACCCCTTACAGAGATTTTAGCCCTCAGACTTGATTCAGGATGCATTTTTCTCACCTGGGATGAAATGGGCTTCCACGGGGGACACATATTTTATGTAATTTCAGCCAAACTGAAAATTGGATTTTTTTGCTCCAAATTTCAGGTCCGGACCTTACGTTCTTAGCTCAATGTGGTAAAACCCGTTACAGAGGTTTTAGCACTCAGACTTGATTCAGGATGCATTTTTCTCACCTGGGATGGCATGGGCTTCTAGGGGGACACATATTTCATGTTATTTCAGCCAAACTGAAAATTTGATTTTTGGCTGCAAATTTCAGGTCCCGACCTTACTTTCTTAGCTCAATGTGGTAAAACCCGTTACAGAGGTTTTAGCACTCAGACTTGATTCAGGATGCATTTTTCTCACCTGGGATGGCATGAGCTTCCACAGGGGACACGTATTTCATGTTATTTCAGCCAAACTGAAAATTTGATTTTTGGCTCCAAATTTCAGGTCAGGCCCTTACGTTCTGAGCTCAATGTGGTCATACCTGTTACAGAGATTTTAGCCCTCAGACTTGATTCAGGATGCATTTTTCTCACCTGGGATGAAATGGGCTTCCACGGGGGACACATATTTCATGTTATTTCAGCCAAACTGAAAATTTGATTTTTTTGCTCCAAATTTCAGGTCCGGACCTTGCGTTCTTAGCTCAATGTGGTAAAACCCGTTACAGAGGTTTTAGCACTCAGACTTGATTCAGGATGCATTTTTCTCACCTGGGATGGCATGGGCTTCCACGGGGGACACATATTTCATGTAATTTCAGCCAAACTGAAAATTTGATTTTTTGCTCCAAATTTCAGGTCAGGCCCTTACGTTCTGAGCTCAATGTGGTCATACCTGTTACAGAGATTTTAGCCCTCAGACTTGATTCAGGATGCATTTTTCTCACCTGGGATGAAATGGGCTTCCACGGGGGACACATATTTCATGTTATTTCAGCCAAACTGAAAATTTGATTTTTTTGCTCCAAATTTCAGGTCCGGACCTTGCGTTCTTAGCTCAATGTGGTAAAACCCGTTACAGAGGTTTTAGCACTCAGACTTGATTCAGGATGCATTTTTCTCACCTGGGATGGCATGGGCTTCCCCGGGGACACATATTTCATGTAATTTCAGCCAAACTGAAAATTTGATTTTTTGCTCCAAATTTCAGGTCCCGACCTTACGTTCTTAGCTCAATGTGGTAAAACCCATTACAGAGGTTTTAGCCCTCAGACTTGATTCAGGATGCATTTTTCTCACCTGGGATGGCATGAGCTTCCACAGGGGACACGTATTTCATGTAATTTCAGCCAAACTGAAAATTTGATTTTTTGCTCCAGATTTCAGGTCCGGACCTTACGTTCTGAGCTCAATGTTTTAAAACCCGAAACAGGTTTTAGCCCTCAGACTTGATTCAGGATGCATTTTTCTCACCTGGGATGGCATGGGTTCCACGGGGGACACATATTTCATGTTATTTCAGCCAAACTGAAAATTCTAATTTTTGCTCCAAATTTCAGGTCCGAACCTTACGTTCTGAGCTCAATGTGGTAAAACCCGAAACAGAGGTTTTAGCACTCAGACTTGATTCAGGATGCATTTTTCTCACCTGGGATGGCATGGGCTTCCACGGGGGACACATATTTCATGTTATTTCAGCCAAACTGAAAATTTGATTTTTGGCTCCAAATTTCAGGTCCGGACCTTACGTTCTTAGCTCAATGTGGTAAAACCCGTTACAGAGGTTTTAGCCCTTAGACTTGATTCAGGATGCATTTTTCTCACCTGGGATGGCATGGGCTTCCACGGGGGACACATATTTCATGTTATTTCAGCCAAACTGAAAATTTGATTTTCGGCTCCAAATTTCAGGTCCCGACCTTACGTTCTGAGCTCAATGTGGTAAAACCTGTTACAGAGGTTTTAGCCCTCAGACTTGATTCAGGATGCATTTTTCTCACCTGGGATGGCATGGGCTTCCACGGGGGACACATATTTCATGTTATTTCAGCCAAACTGAAAATTTGATTTTTGGCTCCAAATTTCAAGTCCGGACCTTACGTTCTGAGCTCAATGTGGTAAAACCCGTTACAGAGGTGTTAGCCCTCAGACTTGATTCAGGATGCATTTTTCTCACCTGGGATGAAATGGGCTTCCACGGGGGACACATATTTCATGTTATTTCAGCCAAACTGAAAATTTGATTTTTTTGCTCCAAATTTCAGGTCCGAACCTTACGTTCTGAGCTCAATGTGGTAAAACCCGAAACAGAGGTTTTAGCACTCAGACTTGATTCAGGATGCATTTTTCTCACCTGGGATGGCATGGGCTTCCACGGGGGACACATATTTCATGTTATTTCAGCCAAATTGAAAATTTGATTTTTGGCTCCAAATTTCAGGTCCGGACCTTACGTTCTGAGCTCAATGTGGTAAAACCCGTTACAGAGGTTTTAGCCCTCAGACTTGATTCAGGATGCATTTTTCTCACCTGGGATGGCATGAGCTTCCACGGGGGACACATATTTCATGTTATTTCAGCCAAACTGAAAATTTGATTTTTGGCTCCAAATTTCAGGTCCGGACCTTACGTTCTGAGCTCAATGTGGTAAAACCTGTCAAGAGGTTTTAGCCCTCAGACTTGATTCAGGATGCATTTTTCTCACCTGGGATGGCATGGGCTTCCACGGGGGACACATACTTCATGTAATTTCAGCCAAACTTAAAATTTGATTTTTTGCTCCAAATTTCAGGTCCGGACCTTACGTTCTGAGCTCAATGTGGTAAAACCTGTTACAGAGGTTTTAGCACTCAGACTTGATTCAGGATGCATTTTTCTCACCTGGGATGGCATGGGCTTCCACGGGGGACACATATTTCATGTAATTTCAGCCAAACTGAAAATTAGATTTTTGGCTCCAAATTTCAGGTCCCGACCTTACGTTCTGAGCTCAATGTGGTAAAACCCGTTACAGAGGTTTTAGCACTCAGACTTGATTCAGGATGCATTTTTCTCACCTGGGATGGTATGGGCTTCCATGGGGGACACATATTTCATGTGATTTCAGCCAAACTGAAAATTTGATTTTTTTGCTCCAAATTTCAGGTCCGGACCTTACGTTCTGAGCTCAATGTTTAAAAACCCGAAACAGGTTTTAGCCCTCAGACTTGATTCAGGATGCATTTTTCTCACCTGGGATGGCAAGAGCTTCCACAGGGGACATGTATTTCATGTTATTTCAGCCAAACTGAAAATTTGATTTTTGGCTCCAAATTTCAGGTCCCGACCTTACGTTCTGAGCTCAATGTGGTAAAACCCGTTACAGAGATTTTAGCCCTCAGACTTGATTCAGGATGCATTTTTCTCACCTGGGATGAAATGGGCTTCCACGGGGGACACATATTTTATGTAATTTCAGCCAAACTGAAAATTGGATTTTTTTGCTCCAAATTTCAGGTCCGGACCTTACGTTCTGAGCTCAATGTGGTAAAACCCGTTACAGAGGTTTTAGCACTCAGACTTGATTCAGGATGCATTTTTCTCACCTGGGATGGCATGGGCTTCTAGGGGGACACATATTTCATGTAAATTCAGCCAAACTGAAAATTCTAATTTTTGCTCCAAATTTCAGGTCCCGACCTTACATTCTGAGCTTAATGTGGTAAAACCTGTTACAGAGGTTTTAGCCCTCAGACTTGATTAAGGATGCATTTTTCTCACCTGGGATGGCATGAGCTTCCACAGGGGACACGTATTTCATGTTATTTCAGCCAAACTGAAAATTTGATTTTTGGCTCCAAATTTCAGGTCAGGCCCTTACGTTCTGAGCTCAATGTGGTCATACCTGTTACAGAGATTTAAGCCCTCAGACTTGATTCAGGATGCATTTTTCTCACCTGGGATGAAATGGGCTTCCACGGGGGACACATATTTCATGTTATTTCAGCCAAACTGAAAATTTGATTTTTTTGCTCCAAATTTCAGGTCCGGACCTTGCGTTCTTAGCTCAATGTGGTAAAACCCGTTACAGAGGTTTTAGCACTCAGACTTGATTCAGGATGCATTTTTCTCACCTGGGATGGCATGGGCTTCCACGGGGGACACATATTTCATGTAATTTCAGCCAAACTGAAAATTTGATTTTTTGCTCCAAATTTCAGGTCCCGACCTTACGTTCTTAGCTCAATGTGGTAAAACCCATTACAGAGGTTTTAGCCCTCAGACTTGATTCAGGATGCATTTTTCTCACCTGGGATGGCATGAGCTTCCACAGGGGACACGTTTTTCATGTAATTTCAGCCAAACTGAAAATTTGATTTTTTGCTCCAGATTTTAGGTCCGGACCTTACGTTCTGAGCTCAATGTTTTAAAACCCGAAACAGGTTTTAGCCCTCAGACTTGATTCAGGATGCATTTTTCTCACCTGGGATGGCATGGGCTTCCACAGGGGACACGTATTTCATGTTATTTCAGCCAAACTGAAAATTTGATTTTTGGCTCCAAATTTCAGGTCCGGACCTTACGTTCTGAGCTCAATGTGGTAAAACCCGTTACAGAGGTTTTAGCCCTCAGACTTGATTCAGGATGCATTTTTCTCACCTGGGATGGCATGAGCTTCCACAGGGGACACATATTTCATGTAATTTCAGCCAAACTGAAAATTTGATTTTTTGCGCCAAATTTCAGGTCCGGACCTTACGTTCTTAGCTCAATGTGGTAAAACCCGTTACAGAGGTTTTAGCCCTCAGACTTGATTCAGGATGCATTTTTCTCACCTGGGATGGCATGAGCTTCCACAGGGGACACGTATTTCATGTTATTTCAGCCAAACTGAAAATTTGATTTTTTGCTCCAAATTTCAGGTCCCGACCTTACGTTCTGAGCTCAATGTGGTAAAACCCGAAACAGAGGTTTTAGCACTCAGACTTGATTCAGGATGCATTTTTCTCACCTGGGATGGCATGAGCTTCCACGGGGGACACATATTTCATGTTATTTCAGCCAAAACTGAAAATTTGATTTTTGGCTCCAAATTTCAGGTCCCGACCTTACGTTTTTAGCTCAATGTGGTAAAACCTGTTACAGAGGTTTTAGCACTCAGACTTGATTCAGGATGCATTTTTCTCACCTGGGATGGCATGGGCTTCTAGGGGGACACATATTTCATGTAAATTCAGCCAAACTGAAAATTCTAATTTTTGCTCCAAATTTCAGGTCCGGACCTTACATTCTGAGCTTAATGTGGTAAAACCTGTTACAGAGATTTTAGCACTCAGACTTGATTCAGGATGCATTTTTCTCACCTGGGATGGCATGAGCTTCCACAGGGGACACGTATTTCATGTTATTTCAGCCAAACTGAAAATTTGATTTTTTGCTCCAAATTTCAGGTCCGGACCTTACGTTCTGAGCTCAATGTTTTAAAACCCGAAACAGGTTTTAGCCCTCAGACTTGATTCAGGATGCATTTTTCTCACCTGGGATGGCATGAGCTTCCACAGGGGACACGTATTTCATGTTATTTCAGCCAAACTGAAAATTTGATTTTTGGCTCCAAATTTCAGGTCCCGCCCTTACGTTCTGAGCTCAATGTGGTCAAACCCGTTACAGAGATTTTAGCCCTCAGACTTGATTCAGGATGCATTTTTCTCACCTGGGATGAAATGGGCTTCCACGGGGGACACATATTTCATGTTATTTCAGCCAAACTGAAAATTCTAATTTTTGCTCCAAATTTCAGGTCCGGACCTTACGTTCTTAGCTCAATGTGGAAAAACCCATTACAGAGGTTTTAGCACTCAGACTTGTTCAGGATGCATTTTTCTCACCTGGGATGGCATGGGCTTCCACGGGGGACACATATTTCATGTTATTTCAGCCAAACTGAAAATTCTAATTTTTGCTCCAAATTTCAGGTCTGGACCTTACGTTCTTAGCTCAATGTGGTAAAACCCGTTACAGAGGTTTTAGCCCTCAGACTTGATTCAGGATGCATTTTTCTCACCTGGGATGAAATGGGCTTCCACGGGGGACACATATTTCATGTTATTTCAGCCAAACTGAAAATTTGATTTTTTGCTCCAAATTTCAGGTCCCAACCTTACGTTCTGAGCTCATTGTGGTAAAACCCGTTACAGAGATTTTAGCCCTCAGACTTGATTCAGGATGCATTTTTCTCACCTGGGATGAAATGGGCTTCCACGGGGGACACATATTTCATGTTATTTCAGCCAAACTGAAAATTTGATTTTTTGCTCCAAATTTCAGGTCCCGACCTTACGTTCTGAGCTCATTGTGGTAAAACCCGTTACAGAGATTTTAGCCCTCAGACTTGATTCAGGATGCATTTTTCTCACCTGGGATGAAATGGGCTTCCACGGGGGACACATATTTCATGTTATTTCAGCCAAACTGAAAATTTGATTTTTTTGCTCCAAATTTCAGGTCCGAACCTTACATTCTGAGCTCAATGTGGTAAAACCCGAAACAGAGGTTTTAGCACTCAGACTTGATTCAGGATGCATTTTTCTCACCTGGGATGGCATGGGCTTCCACGGGGGACACATATTTCATGTTATTTCAGCCAAACTGAAAATTCTAATTTTTGCTCCAAATTTCAGGTCCGGACCTTACGTTCTTAGCTCAATGTGGTAAAACCCGTTACAGAGGTTTTAGCCCTCAGACTTGATTCAGGATGCATTTTTCTCACCTGGGATGGCATGGGCTTCCACGGGGGACACATATTTCATGTTATTTCAGCCAAACTGAAAATTTGATTTTTGGCTGCAAATTTCAGGTCCGGACCTTACGTTCTGAGCTCAATGTGGTAAAACCTGAAACAGAGGTTTAACCCTCAGACTTGATTCAGGATGCATTTTTCTCACCTGGGATGGCATGAGCTTCCACAGGGGACACATATTTCATGTTATTTCAGCCAAACTGAAAATTTGATTTTTGGCTCCAAATTTCAGGTCCGGACCTTACGTTCTGAGCTCAATGTGGTAAAACCCGTTACAGAGGTTTGAGCACTCAGACTTGATTCAGGATGCATTTTTCTCACCTGGGATGGCATGGGCTTCCACAGGGGACACATATTTCATGTTATTTCAGCCAAACTGAAAATTTGATTTTTGGCTCCAAATTTCAGGTCCGGACCTTACATTCTGAGCTTAATGTGGTAAAACCTGTTACAGAGGTTTTAGCCCTCAGACTTGATTCAGGATGCATTTTTCTCACCTGGGATGGCATGGGCTTCCACGGGGGACACATATTTCATGTTATTTCAGCCAAACTGAAAATTTGATTTTTTTGCTCCAAATTTCAGGTCCAGACCTTACGTTCTGAGCTCAATGTGGTAAAACCCGTTACAGAGGTTTTAGCCCTCAGACTTGATTCAGGATGCATTTTTCTCACCTGGGATGAAATGGGCTTCCACGGGGGACACATATTTCATGTTATTTCAGCCAAACTGAAAATTTGATTTTTTGCTCCAAATTTCAGGTCCGGACCTTACGTTCTGAGCTCAATGTTTTAAAACCCGAAACAGGTTTTTGCCCTCAGACTTGATTCAGGATGCATTTTTCTCACCTGGGATGGCATGGGCTTCCACAGGGGACACGTATTTCATGTTATTTCAGCCAAACTGAAAATTTGATTTTTGGCTGCAAATTTCAGGTCCGGACCTTACGTTCTGAGCTCAATGTGGTAAAACCTGAAACAGAGGTTTAACCCTCAGACTTGATTCAGGATGCATTTTTCTCACCTGGGATGGCATGAGCTTCCACAGGGGACACATATTTCATGTTATTTCAGCCAAACTGAAAATTTGATTTTTGGCTCCAAATTTCAGGTCCGGACCTTACGTTCTGAGCTCAATGTGGTAAAACCCGTTACAGAGGTTTGAGCACTCAGACTTGATTCAGGATGCATTTTTCTCACCTGGGATGAAATGGGCTTCCACGGGGGACACATATTTCATGTTATTTCAGCCAAACTGAAAATTTGATTTTTTGCTCCAAATTTCAGGTCCGGACCTCACGTTCTGAGCTCAATGTTTTAAAACCCGAAACAGGTTTTAGCCCTCAGACTTGATTCAGGATGCATTTTTCTCACCTGGGATGGCATGAGCTTCCACGGGGGACACATATTTTATGTTATTTCAGCCAAACTGAAAATTTGATTTTTGGCTGCAAATTTCAGGTCCGGACCTTACGTTCTGAGCTCAATGTGGTAAAACCTGAAACAGAGGTTTAACCCTCAGACTTGATTCAGGATGCATTTTTCTCACCTGGGATGGCATGAGCTTCCACAGGGGACACATATTTCATGTTACTTCAGCCAAACTGAAAATTTGATTTTTGGCTCCAAATTTCAGGTCCCGACCTTACGTTCTTAGCTCAATGTGGTAAAACCTGTTACAGAGGTTTTAGCCCTCAGACTTGATTCAGGATGCATTTTTCTCACCTGGGATGGCTTGAGCTTCCACAGGGGACACGTATTTCATGTTATTTCAGCCAAACTGAAAATTTGATTTTTTGCTCCAAATTTCAGGTCCGGACCTTACGTTCTGAGCTCAATGTTTTAAAACCCGAAACAGGTTTTAGCCCTCAGACTTGATTCAGGATGCATTTTTCTCACCTGGGATGGCATGGGCTTCCACGGGGGACACATATTTCATGTTATTTCAGCCAAACTGAAAATTTGATTTTTGGCTCCAAATTTCAAGTCCGGACCTTACGTTCTGAGCTCAATGTGGTAAAACCCGTTACAGAGGTGTTAGCCCTCAGACTTGATTCAGGATGCATTTTTCTCACCTGGGATGAAATGGGCTTCCACGGGGGACACATATTTCATGTTATTTCAGCCAAACTGAAAATTTGATTTTTTTGCGCCAAATTTCAGGTCCGAACCTTACGTTCTGAGCTCAATGTGGTAAAACCCGAAACAGAGGTTTTAGCACTCAGACTTGATTCAGGATGCATTTTTCTCACCTGGGATGGCATGGGCTTCCACGGGGGACACATATTTCATGTTATTTCAGCCAAATTGAAAATTTGATTTTTGGCTCCAAATTTCAGGTCCGGACCTTACGTTCTGAGCTCAATGTGGTAAAACCCGTTACAGAGGTTTTAGCCCTCAGACTTGATTCAGGATGCATTTTTCTCACCTGGGATGGCATGAGCTTCCACGGGGGACACATATTTCATGTTATTTCAGCCAAACTGAAAATTTGATTTTTGGCTCCAAATTTCAGGTCCGGACCTTACGTTCTGACCCCAATGTGGTAAAACCTGTCAAGAGGTTTTAGCCCTCAGACTTGATTCAGGATGCATTTTTCTCACCTGGGATGGCATGGGCTTCCACGGGGGACACATACTTCATGTAATTTCAGCCAAACTTAAAATTTGATTTTTTGCTCCAAATTTCAGGTCCGGACCTTACGTTCTGAGCTCAATGTGGTAAAACCTGTTACAGAGGTTTTAGCACTCAGACTTGATTCAGGATGCATTTTTCTCACCTGGGATGGCATGGGCTTCCACGGGGGACACATATTTCATGTAATTTCAGCCAAACTGAAAATTAGATTTTTGGCTCCAAATTTCAGGTCCCGACCTTACGTTCTGAGCTCAATGTGGTAAAACCCGTTACAGAGGTTTTAGCACTCAGACTTGATTCAGGATGCATTTTTCTCACCTGGGATGGTATGGGCTTCCATGGGGGACACATATTTCATGTGATTTCAGCCAAACTGAAAATTTGATTTTTTTGCTCCAAATTTCAGGTCCGGACCTTACGTTCTGAGCTCAATGTTTAAAAACCCGAAACAGGTTTTAGCCCTCAGACTTGATTCAGGATGCATTTTTCTCACCTGGGATGGCAAGAGCTTCCACAGGGGACATGTATTTCATGTTATTTCAGCCAAACTGAAAATTTGATTTTTGGCTCCAAATTTCAGGTCCCGACCTTACGTTCTGAGCTCAATGTGGTAAAACCCGTTACAGAGATTTTAGCCCTCAGACTTGATTCAGGATGCATTTTTCTCACCTGGGATGAAATGGGCTTCCACGGGGGACACATATTTTATGTAATTTCAGCCAAACTGAAAATTGGATTTTTTTGCTCCAAATTTCAGGTCCGGACCTTACGTTCTGAGCTCAATGTGGTAAAACCCGTTACAGAGGTTTTAGCACTCAGACTTGATTCAGGATGCATTTTTCTCACCTGGGATGGCATGGGCTTCTAGGGGGACACATATTTCATGTAAATTCAGCCAAACTGAAAATTCTAATTTTTGCTCCAAATTTCAGGTCCCGACCTTACATTCTGAGCTTAATGTGGTAAAACCTGTTACAGAGGTTTTAGCCCTCAGACTTGATTAAGGATGCATTTTTCTCACCTGGGATGGCATGAGCTTCCACAGGGGACACGTATTTCATGTTATTTCAGCCAAACTGAAAATTTGATTTTTGGCTCCAAATTTCAGGTCAGGCCCTTACGTTCTGAGCTCAATGTGGTCATACCTGTTACAGAGATTTAAGCCCTCAGACTTGATTCAGGATGCATTTTTCTCACCTGGGATGAAATGGGCTTCCACGGGGGACACATATTTCATGTTATTTCAGCCAAACTGAAAATTTGATTTTTTTGCTCCAAATTTCAGGTCCGGACCTTGCGTTCTTAGCTCAATGTGGTAAAACCCGTTACAGAGGTTTTAGCACTCAGACTTGATTCAGGATGCATTTTTCTCACCTGGGATGGCATGGGCTTCCACGGGGGACACATATTTCATGTAATTTCAGCCAAACTGAAAATTTGATTTTTTGCTCCAAATTTCAGGTCCCGACCTTACGTTCTTAGCTCAATGTGGTAAAACCCATTACAGAGGTTTTAGCCCTCAGACTTGATTCAGGATGCATTTTTCTCACCTGGGATGGCATGAGCTTCCACAGGGGACACGTTTTTCATGTAATTTCAGCCAAACTGAAAATTTGATTTTTTGCTCCAGATTTTAGGTCCGGACCTTACGTTCTGAGCTCAATGTTTTAAAACCCGAAACAGGTTTTAGCCCTCAGACTTGATTCAGGATGCATTTTTCTCACCTGGGATGGCATGGGCTTCCACAGGGGACACGTATTTCATGTTATTTCAGCCAAACTGAAAATTTGATTTTTGGCTCCAAATTTCAGGTCCGGACCTTACGTTCTGAGCTCAATGTGGTAAAACCCGTTACAGAGGTTTTAGCCCTCAGACTTGATTCAGGATGCATTTTTCTCACCTGGGATGGCATGAGCTTCCACAGGGGACACATATTTCATGTAATTTCAGCCAAACTGAAAATTTGATTTTTTGCGCCAAATTTCAGGTCCGGACCTTACGTTCTTAGCTCAATGTGGTAAAACCCGTTACAGAGGTTTTAGCCCTCAGACTTGATTCAGGATGCATTTTTCTCACCTGGGATGGCATGAGCTTCCACAGGGGACACGTATTTCATGTTATTTCAGCCAAACTGAAAATTTGATTTTTTGCTCCAAATTTCAGGTCCCGACCTTACGTTCTGAGCTCAATGTGGTAAAACCCGAAACAGAGGTTTTAGCACTCAGACTTGATTCAGGATGCATTTTTCTCACCTGGGATGGCATGAGCTTCCACGGGGGACACATATTTCATGTTATTTCAGCCAAAACTGAAAATTTGATTTTTGGCTCCAAATTTCAGGTCCCGACCTTACGTTTTTAGCTCAATGTGGTAAAACCTGTTACAGAGGTTTTAGCACTCAGACTTGATTCAGGATGCATTTTTCTCACCTGGGATGGCATGGGCTTCTAGGGGGACACATATTTCATGTAAATTCAGCCAAACTGAAAATTCTAATTTTTGCTCCAAATTTCAGGTCCGGACCTTACATTCTGAGCTTAATGTGGTAAAACCTGTTACAGAGATTTTAGCACTCAGACTTGATTCAGGATGCATTTTTCTCACCTGGGATGGCATGAGCTTCCACAGGGGACACGTATTTCATGTTATTTCAGCCAAACTGAAAATTTGATTTTTTGCTCCAAATTTCAGGTCCGGACCTTACGTTCTGAGCTCAATGTTTTAAAACCCGAAACAGGTTTTAGCCCTCAGACTTTATTCAGGATGCATTTTTCTCACCTGGGATGGCATGAGCTTCCACAGGGGACACGTATTTCATGTTATTTCAGCCAAACTGAAAATTTGATTTTTTGCTCCAAATTTCAGGTCCCGCCCTTACGTTCTGAGCTCAATGTGGTCAAACCCGTTACAGAGATTTTAGCCCTCAGACTTGATTCAGGATGCATTTTTCTCACCTGGGATGAAATGGGCTTCCACGGGGGACACATATTTCATGTTATTTCAGCCAAACTGAAAATTTGATTTTTTTGCTCCAAATTTCAGGTCCGGACCTTACGTTCTTAGCTCAATGTGGAAAAACCCATTACAGAGGTTTTAGCACTCAGACTTGTTCAGGATGCATTTTTCTCACCTGGGATGGCATGGGCTTCCACGGGGGACACATATTTCATGTTATTTCAGCCAAACTGAAAATTCTAATTTTTGCTCCAAATTTCAGGTCTGGACCTTACGTTCTTAGCTCAATGTGGTAAAACCCGTTACAGAGGTTTTAGCCCTCAGACTTGATTCAGGATGCATTTTTCTCACCTGGGATGAAATGGGCTTCCACGGGGGACACATATTTCATGTTATTTCAGCCAAACTGAAAATTTGATTTTTTGCTCCAAATTTCAGGTCCCAACCTTACGTTCTGAGCTCATTGTGGTAAAACCCGTTACAGAGATTTTAGCCCTCAGACTTGATTCAGGATGCATTTTTCTCACCTGGGATGAAATGGGCTTCCACGGGGGACACATATTTCATGTTATTTCAGCCAAACTGAAAATTTGATTTTTTGCTCCAAATTTCAGGTCCCGACCTTACGTTCTGAGCTCATTGTGGTAAAACCCGTTACAGAGATTTTAGCCCTCAGACTTGATTCAGGATGCATTTTTCTCACCTGGGATGAAATGGGCTTCCACGGGGGACACATATTTCATGTTATTTCAGCCAAACTGAAAATTTGATTTTTTTGCTCCAAATTTCAGGTCCGAACCTTACATTCTGAGCTCAATGTGGTAAAACCCGAAACAGAGGTTTTAGCACTCAGACTTGATTCAGGATGCATTTTTCTCACCTGGGATGGCATGGGCTTCCACGGGGGACACATATTTCATGTTATTTCAGCCAAACTGAAAATTCTAATTTTTGCTCCAAATTTCAGGTCCGGACCTTACGTTCTTAGCTCAATGTGGTAAAACCCGTTACAGAGGTTTTAGCCCTCAGACTTGATTCAGGATGCATTTTTCTCACCTGGGATGGCATGGGCTTCCACGGGGGACACATATTTCATGTTATTTCAGCCAAACTGAAAATTTGATTTTTGGCTGCAAATTTCAGGTCCGGACCTTACGTTCTGAGCTCAATGTGGTAAAACCTGAAACAGAGGTTTAACCCTCAGACTTGATTCAGGATGCATTTTTCTCACCTGGGATGGCATGAGCTTCCACAGGGGACACATATTTCATGTTATTTCAGCCAAACTGAAAATTTGATTTTTGGCTCCAAATTTCAGGTCCGGACCTTACGTTCTGAGCTCAATGTGGTAAAACCCGTTACAGAGGTTTGAGCACTCAGACTTGATTCAGGATGCATTTTTCTCACCTGGGATGGCATGGGCTTCCACAGGGGACACATATTTCATGTTATTTCAGCCAAACTGAAAATTTGATTTTTGGCTCCAAATTTCAGGTCCGGACCTTACATTCTGAGCTTAATGTGGTAAAACCTGTTACAGAGGTTTTAGCCCTCAGACTTGATTCAGGATGCATTTTTCTCACCTGGGATGGCATGAGCTTCCACAGGGGACACGTATTTCATGTTATTTCAGCCAAACTGAAAATTTGATTTTTTGCTCCAAATTTCAGGTCCGGACCTTACGTTCTGAGCTCAATGTTTTAAAACCCGAAACAGGTTTTAGCCCTCAGACTTGATTCAGGATGCATTTTTCTCACCTGGGATGGCATGAGCTTCCACAGGGGACACGTATTTCATGTTATTTCAGCCAAACTCAAAATTTGATTTTTGGCTCCAAATTTCAGGTCCCGCCCTTACGTTCTGAGCTCAATGTGGTAAAACCCGTTACAGAGATTTTAGCCCTCAGACTTGATTCAGGATGCATTTTTCTCACCTGGGATGGCATGGGCTTCCACGGGGGACACATATTTCATGTTATTTCAGCCAAACTGAAAATTTGATTTTTTTGCTCCAAATTTCAGGTCCAGACCTTACGTTCTGAGCTCAATGTGGTAAAACCCGTTACAGAGGTTTTAGCCCTCAGACTTGATTCAGGATGCATTTTTCTCACCTGGGATGAAATGGGCTTCCACGGGGGACACATATTTCATGTTATTTCAGCCAAACTGAAAATTTGATTTTTTGCTCCAAATTTCAGGTCCGGACCTTACGTTCTGAGCTCAATGTTTTAAAACCCGAAACAGGTTTTTGCCCTCAGACTTGATTCAGGATGCATTTTTCTCACCTGGGATGGCATGGGCTTCCACAGGGGACACGTATTTCATGTTATTTCAGCCAAACTGAAAATTTGATTTTTGGCTGCAAATTTCAGGTCCGGACCTTACGTTCTGAGCTCAATGTGGTAAAACCTGAAACAGAGGTTTAACCCTCAGACTTGATTCAGGATGCATTTTTCTCACCTGGGATGGCATGAGCTTCCACAGGGGACACATATTTCATGTTATTTCAGCCAAACTGAAAATTTGATTTTTGGCTCCAAATTTCAGGTCCGGACCTTACGTTCTGAGCTCAATGTGGTAAAACCTGTTACAGAGGTTTGAGCACTCAGACTTGATTCAGGATGCATTTTTCTCACCTGGGATGAAATGGGCTTCCACGGGGGACACATATTTCATGTTATTTCAGCCAAACTGAAAATTTGATTTTTTGCTCCAAATTTCAGGTCCGGACCTTACGTTCTGAGCTCAATGTTTTAAAACCCGAAACAGGTTTTAGCCCTCAGACTTGATTCAGGATGCATTTTTCTCACCTGGGATGGCATGAGCTTCCACGGGGGACACATATTTTATGTTATTTCAGCCAAACTGAAAATTTGATTTTTGGCTGCAAATTTCAGGTCCGGACCTTACGTTCTGAGCTCAATGTGGTAAAACCTGAAACAGAGGTTTAACCCTCAGACTTGATTCAGGATGCATTTTTCTCACCTGGGATGGCATGAGCTTCCACAGGGGACACATATTTCATGTTACTTCAGCCAAACTGAAAATTTGATTTTTGGCTCCAAATTTCAGGTCCCGACCTTACGTTCTTAGCTCAATGTGGTAAAACCTGTTACAGAGGTTTTAGCCCTCAGACTTGATTCAGGATGCATTTTTCTCACCTGGGATGGCATGAGCTTCCACAGGGGACACGTATTTCATGTTATTTCAGCCAAACTGAAAATTTGATTTTTTGCTCCAAATTTCAGGTCCGGACCTTACGTTCTGAGCTCAATGTTTTAAAACCCGAAACAGGTTTTAGCCCTCAGACTTGATTCAGGATGCATTTTTCTCACCTGGGATGGCATGGGCTTCCACGGGGGACACGTATTTCATGTTATTTCAGCCAAACTCAAAATTTGATTTTTGGCTCCAAATTTCAGGTCCGAACCTTACGTTCTGAGCTCAATGTGGTAAAACCCGAAACAGAGGTTTTAGCACTCAGACTTGATTCAGGATGCATTTTTCTCACCTGGGATGGCATGGGCTTCCACGGGGGACACATATTTCATGTTATTTCAGCCAAACTCAAAATTTGATTTTTGGCTCCAAATTTCAGGTCCGGACCTTACGTTCTTAGCTCAATGTGGTAAAACCCGTTACAGAGGTTTTAGCCCTCAGACTTGATTCAGGATGCATTTTTCTCACCTGGGATGGCATGGGCTTCCACAGGGGACACGTATTTCATGTTATTTCAGCCAAACTGAAAATTTGATTTTTGGCTCCAAATTTCAGGTCCGGACCTTACGTTCTGAGCTCAATGTGGTAAAACCCGTTACAGAGGTTTTAGCCCTCAGACTTGATTCAGGATGCATTTTTCTCACCTGGGATGGCATGGGCTTCCACGGGGGACACATATTTCATGTTATTTCAGCCAAACTGAAAATTTGATTTTTGGCTCCAAATTTCAGGTCCAGACCTTACGTTCTGAACTCAATGTGGTAAAACCTGTTACAGAGGTTTTAGCTCTCAGACTTGATTCAGGATGCATTTTTCTCACCTGGGATGGCATGGGCTTCCATGGGGGACACATATTTCATGTTATTTCAGCCAAACTGAAAATTTGATTTTTGGCTCCAAATTTCAGGTCCGGACCTTACGTTCTTAGCTCAATGTGGTAAAACCTGTTACAGAGGTTTTAGCACTCAGACTTGATTCAGGATGCATTTTTCTCACCTGGGATGGCATGGGCTTCCACGGGGGACACATATTTCATGTTATTTCAGCCAAACTGAAAATTTGATTTTTTTGCTCCAAATTTCAGGTCCGGACCTTACGTTCTGAGCTCAATGTGGTAAAACCTGTTACAGAGGTTTTAGCCCTCAGACTTGATTCAGGATGCATTTTTCTCACCTGGGATGGCATGAGCTTCCACAGGGGACACATATTTCATGTTATTTCAGCCAAACTGAAAATTTGTTTTTTGGCTCCAAATTTCAGGTCCCGACCTTACGTTCTTAGCTCAATGTGGTAAAACCCGTTACAGAGGTTTTAGCCCTCAGACTTGATTCAGGATGCATTTTTCTCACCTGGGATGGCATGAGCTTCCACAGGGGACACGTATTTCATGTTATTTCAGCCAAACTGAAAATTTGATTTTTTGCTCCAAATTTCAGGTCCGGACCTTACGTTCTGAGCTCAATGTGGTAAAACCCGTTACAGAGGTTTGAGCACTCAGACTTGATTCAGGATGCATTTTTCTCACCTGGGATGAAATGGGCTTCCACGGGGGACACATATTTCATGTTATTTCAGCCAAACTGAAAATTTGATTTTTTGCGCCAAATTTCAGGTCCGGACCTTACGTTCTGAGCTCAATGTTTTAAAACCCGAAACAGGTTTTAGCCCTCAGACTTGATTCAGGATGCATTTTTCTCACCTGGGATGGCATGAGCTTCCACGGGGGACACAT
Organism: Halichoeres trimaculatus; assembly: GCF_033239565.1. Taxonomy (NCBI): domain Eukaryota; kingdom Metazoa; phylum Chordata; class Actinopteri; order Labriformes; family Labridae; genus Halichoeres; species Halichoeres trimaculatus. The sequence continues at coordinate 193,339 of NW_027437235.1, read as the reverse complement.
ATTTTATGTTATTTCAGCCAAACTGAAAATTTGATTTTTGGCTGCAAATTTCAGGTCCGGACCTTACGTTCTGAGCTCAATGTGGTAAAACCTGAAACAGAGGTTTAACCCTCAGACTTGATTCAGGATGCATTTTTCTCACCTGGGATGGCATGAGCTTCCACAGGGGACACATATTTCATGTTATTTCAGCCAAACTGAAAATTTGATTTTTGGCTCCAAATTTCAGGTCCCGACCTTACGTTCTTAGCTCAATGTGGTAAAACCCGTTACAGAGGTTTTAGCCCTCAGACTTGATTCAGGATGCATTTTTCTCACCTGGGATGGCATGAGCTTCCACAGGGGACACGTATTTCATGTTATTTCAGCCAAACTGAAAATTTGATTTTTTGCTCCAAATTTCAGGTCCGGACCTTACGTTCTGAGCTCAATGTTTTAAAACCCGAAACAGGTTTTAGCCCTCAGACTTGATTCAGGATGCATTTTTCTCACCTGGGATAGCATGAGCTTCCACAGGGGACACGTATTTCATGTTATTTCAGCCAAACTCAAAATTTGATTTTTGGCTCCAAATTTCAGGTCCGAACCTTACGTTCTGAGCTCAATGTGGTAAAACCCGAAACAGAGGTTTTAGCACTCAGACTTGATTCAGGATGCATTTTTCTCACCTGGGATGGCATGGGCTTCCACGGGGGACACATATTTCATGTTATTTCAGCCAAACTCAAAATTTGATTTTTGGCTCCAAATTTCAGGTCCGGACCTTACGTTCTTAGCTCAATGTGGTAAAACCCGTTACAGAGGTTTTAGCCCTCAGACTTGATTCAGGATGCATTTTTCTCACCTGGGATGGCATGGGCTTCCACAGGGGACACGTATTTCATGTTATTTCAGCCAAACTGAAAATTTGATTTTTGGCTCCAAATTTCAGGTCCGGACCTTACGTTCTGAGCTCAATGTGGTAAAACCCGTTACAGAGGTTTTAGCCCTCAGACTTGATTCAGGATGCATTTTTCTCACCTGGGATGGCATGGGCTTCCACGGGGGACACATATTTCATGTTATTTCAGCCAAACTGAAAATTTGATTTTTGGCTCCAAATTTCAGGTCCAGACCTTACGTTCTGAGCTCAATGTGGTAAAACCTGTTACAGAGGTTTTAGCTCTCAGACTTGATTCAGGATGCATTTTTCTCACCTGGGATGGCATGGGCTTCCACGGGGGACACATATTTCATGTTATTTCAGCCAAACTGAAAATTTGATTTTTGGCTCCAAATTTCAGGTCCGGACCTTACGTTCTTAGCTCAATGTGGTAAAACCTGTTACAGAGGTTTTAGCACTCAGACTTGATTCAGGATGCATTTTTCTCACCTGGGATGGCATGGGCTTCCACGGGGGACACATATTTCATGTTATTTCAGCCAAACTGAAAATTTGATTTTTTTGCTCCAAATTTCAGGTCCGGACCTTACGTTCTGAGCTCAATGTGGTAAAACCTGTTACAGAGGTTTTAGCCCTCAGACCTGAGTCAGGATGCATTTTTCTCACCTGGGATGGCATGGGCTTCCACGGGGGACACATATTTCATGTTATTTCAGCCAAACTGAAAATTTGATTTTTTGCTCCAAATTTCAGGTCCCGACCATACGTTCTGAGCTCAATGTGGTAAAACCCGTTACAGAGATTTTAGCCCTCAGACTTGATTCAGGATGCATTTTTCTCACCTGGGATGGCATGAGCTTCCACGGGGGACACATATTTCATGTTATTTCAGCCAAACTGAAAATTTGATTTTTTTGCTCCAAATTTCAGGTCCGGACCTTACGTTCTGAGCTCAATGTGGTAAAACCTGTTACAGAGGTTTTAGCCCTCAGACCTGATTCAGGATGCATTTTTCTCACCTGGGATGGCATGGGCTTCCACGGGGGACACATATTTCATGTTATTTCAGCCAAACTGAAAATTTGATTTTTGGCTCCAAATTTCAGGTCCGAACCTTACGTTCTGAGCTCAATGTGGTAAAACCCGAAACAGAGGTTTTAGCACTCAGACTTGATTCAGGATGCATTTTTCTCACCTGGGATGGCATGGGCTTCCACGGGGGACACATATTTCATGTTATTTCAGCCAAACTCAAAATTTGATTTTTGGCTCCAAATTTCAGGTCCGGACCTTACGTTCTTAGCTCAATGTGGTAAAACCCGTTACAGAGGTTTTAGCCCTCAGACTTGATTCAGGATGCATTTTTCTCACCTGGGATGGCATGGGCTTCCACAGGGGACAAGTATTTCATGTTATTTCAGCCAAACTCAAAATTTGATTTTTGGCTCCAAATTTCAGGTCCGGACCTTACGTTCTGAGCTCAATGTGGTAAAACCCGTTACAGAGGTTTTAGCACTCAGACTTGATTCAGGATGCATTTTTCTCACCTGGGATGGCATGGGCTTCTAGGGGGACACATATTTCATGTAAATTCAGCCAAACTGAAAATTCTAATTTTTGCTCCAAATTTCAGGTCCCGACCTTACATTCTGAGCTTAATGTGGTAAAACCTGTTACAGAGGTTTTAGCCCTCAGACTTGATTAAGGATGCATTTTTCTCACCTGGGATGGCATGAGCTTCCACAGGGGACACGTATTTCATGTTATTTCAGCCAAACTGAAAATTTGATTTTTGGCTCCAAATTTCAGGTCAGGCCCTTACGTTCTGAGCTCAATGTGGTCATACCTGTTACAGAGATTTAAGCCCTCAGACTTGATTCAGGATGCATTTTTCTCACCTGGGATGAAATGGGCTTCCACGGGGGACACATATTTCATGTTATTTCAGCCAAACTGAAAATTTGATTTTTTTGCTCCAAATTTCAGGTCCGGACCTTGCGTTCTTAGCTCAATGTGGTAAAACCCGTTACAGAGGTTTTAGCACTCAGACTTGATTCAGGATGCATTTTTCTCACCTGGGATGGCATGGGCTTCCACGGGGGACACATATTTCATGTAATTTCAGCCAAACTGAAAATTTGATTTTTTGCTCCAAATTTCAGGTCCCGACCTTACGTTCTTAGCTCAATGTGGTAAAACCCATTACAGAGGTTTTAGCCCTCAGACTTGATTCAGGATGCATTTTTCTCACCTGGGATGGCATGAGCTTCCACAGGGGACACGTTTTTCATGTAATTTCAGCCAAACTGAAAATTTGATTTTTTGCTCCAGATTTTAGGTCCGGACCTTACGTTCTGAGCTCAATGTTTTAAAACCCGAAACAGGTTTTAGCCCTCAGACTTGATTCAGGATGCATTTTTCTCACCTGGGATGGCATGAGCTTCCACAGGGGACACGTATTTCATGTTATTTCAGCCAAACTCAAAATTTGATTTTTGGCTCCAAATTTCAGGTCCCGCCCTTACGTTCTGAGCTCAATGTGGTAAAACCCGTTACAGAGATTTTAGCCCTCAGACTTGATTCAGGATGCATTTTTCTCACCTGGGATGGCATGGGCTTCCACGGGGGACACATATTTCATGTTATTTCAGCCAAACTGAAAATTTGATTTTTTTGCTCCAAATTTCAGGTCCAGACCTTACGTTCTGAGCTCAATGTGGTAAAACCCGTTACAGAGGTTTTAGCCCTCAGACTTGATTCAGGATGCATTTTTCTCACCTGGGATGAAATGGGCTTCCACGGGGGACACATATTTCATGTTATTTCAGCCAAACTGAAAATTTGATTTTTTGCTCCAAATTTCAGGTCCGGACCTTACGTTCTGAGCTCAATGTTTTAAAACCCGAAACAGGTTTTTGCCCTCAGACTTGATTCAGGATGCATTTTTCTCACCTGGGATGGCATGGGCTTCCACAGGGGACACGTATTTCATGTTATTTCAGCCAAACTGAAAATTTGATTTTTGGCTGCAAATTTCAGGTCCGGACCTTACGTTCTGAGCTCAATGTGGTAAAACCTGAAACAGAGGTTTAACCCTCAGACTTGATTCAGGATGCATTTTTCTCACCTGGGATGGCATGAGCTTCCACAGGGGACACATATTTCATGTTATTTCAGCCAAACTGAAAATTTGATTTTTGGCTCCAAATTTCAGGTCCGGACCTTACGTTCTGAGCTCAATGTGGTAAAACCTGTTACAGAGGTTTGAGCACTCAGACTTGATTCAGGATGCATTTTTCTCACCTGGGATGAAATGGGCTTCCACGGGGGACACATATTTCATGTTATTTCAGCCAAACTGAAAATTTGATTTTTTGCTCCAAATTTCAGGTCCGGACCTTACGTTCTGAGCTCAATGTTTTAAAACCCGAAACAGGTTTTAGCCCTCAGACTTGATTCAGGATGCATTTTTCTCACCTGGGATGGCATGAGCTTCCACGGGGGACACATATTTTATGTTATTTCAGCCAAACTGAAAATTTGATTTTTGGCTGCAAATTTCAGGTCCGGACCTTACGTTCTGAGCTCAATGTGGTAAAACCTGAAACAGAGGTTTAACCCTCAGACTTGATTCAGGATGCATTTTTCTCACCTGGGATGGCATGAGCTTCCACAGGGGACACATATTTCATGTTACTTCAGCCAAACTGAAAATTTGATTTTTGGCTCCAAATTTCAGGTCCCGACCTTACGTTCTTAGCTCAATGTGGTAAAACCTGTTACAGAGGTTTTAGCCCTCAGACTTGATTCAGGATGCATTTTTCTCACCTGGGATGGCATGAGCTTCCACAGGGGACACGTATTTCATGTTATTTCAGCCAAACTGAAAATTTGATTTTTTGCTCCAAATTTCAGGTCCGGACCTTACGTTCTGAGCTCAATGTTTTAAAACCCGAAACAGGTTTTAGCCCTCAGACTTGATTCAGGATGCATTTTTCTCACCTGGGATGGCATGGGCTTCCACGGGGGACACATATTTCATGTTATTTCAGCCAAACTCAAAATTTGATTTTTGGCTCCAAATTTCAGGTCCGAACCTTACGTTCTGAGCTCAATGTGGTAAAACCCGAAACAGAGGTTTTAGCACTCAGACTTGATTCAGGATGCATTTTTCTCACCTGGGATGGCATGGGCTTCCACGGGGGACACATATTTCATGTTATTTCAGCCAAACTCAAAATTTGATTTTTGGCTCCAAATTTCAGGTCCGGACCTTACGTTCTTAGCTCAATGTGGTAAAACCCGTTACAGAGGTTTTAGCCCTCAGACTTGATTCAGGATGCATTTTTCTCACCTGGGATGGCATGGGCTTCCACAGGGGACACGTATTTCATGTTATTTCAGCCAAACTGAAAATTTGATTTTTGGCTCCAAATTTCAGGTCCGGACCTTACGTTCTGAGCTCAATGTGGTAAAACCCGTTACAGAGGTTTTAGCCCTCAGACTTGATTCAGGATGCATTTTTCTCACCTGGGATGGCATGGGCTTCCACGGGGGACACATATTTCATGTTATTTCAGCCAAACTGAAAATTTGATTTTTGGCTCCAAATTTCAGGTCCAGACCTTACGTTCTGAACTCAATGTGGTAAAACCTGTTACAGAGGTTTTAGCTCTCAGACTTGATTCAGGATGCATTTTTCTCACCTGGGATGGCATGGGCTTCCATGGGGGACACATATTTCATGTTATTTCAGCCAAACTGAAAATTTGATTTTTGGCTCCAAATTTCAGGTCCGGACCTTACGTTCTTAGCTCAATGTGGTAAAACCTGTTACAGAGGTTTTAGCACTCAGACTTGATTCAGGATGCATTTTTCTCACCTGGGATGGCATGGGCTTCCACGGGGGACACATATTTCATGTTATTTCAGCCAAACTGAAAATTTGATTTTTTTGCTCCAAATTTCAGGTCCGGACCTTACGTTCTGAGCTCAATGTGGTAAAACCTGTTACAGAGGTTTTAGCCCTCAGACTTGATTCAGGATGCATTTTTCTCACCTGGGATGGCATGAGCTTCCACAGGGGACACATATTTCATGTTATTTCAGCCAAACTGAAAATTTGATTTTTTGCTCCAAATTTCAGGTCCGGACCTTACGTTCTGAGCTCAATGTTTTAAAACCCGAAACAGGTTTTTGCCCTCAGACTTGATTCAGGATGCATTTTTCTCACCTGGGATGGCATGGGCTTCCACAGGGGACACGTATTTCATGTTATTTCAGCCAAACTGAAAATTTGATTTTTGGCTGCAAATTTCAGGTCCGGACCTTACGTTCTGAGCTCAATGTGGTAAAACCTGAAACAGAGGTTTAACCCTCAGACTTGATTCAGGATGCATTTTTCTCACCTGGGATGGCATGAGCTTCCACAGGGGACACATATTTCATGTTATTTCAGCCAAACTGAAAATTTGATTTTTGGCTCCAAATTTCAGGTCCGGACCTTACGTTCTGAGCTCAATGTGGTAAAACCTGTTACAGAGGTTTGAGCACTCAGACTTGATTCAGGATGCATTTTTCTCACCTGGGATGAAATGGGCTTCCACGGGGGACACATATTTCATGTTATTTCAGCCAAACTGAAAATTTGATTTTTTGCTCCAAATTTCAGGTCCGGACCTTACGTTCTGAGCTCAATGTTTTAAAACCCGAAACAGGTTTTAGCCCTCAGACTTGATTCAGGATGCATTTTTCTCACCTGGGATGGCATGAGCTTCCACGGGGGACACATATTTTATGTTATTTCAGCCAAACTGAAAATTTGATTTTTGGCTGCAAATTTCAGGTCCGGACCTTACGTTCTGAGCTCAATGTGGTAAAACCTGAAACAGAGGTTTAACCCTCAGACTTGATTCAGGATGCATTTTTCTCACCTGGGATGGCATGAGCTTCCACAGGGGACACATATTTCATGTTACTTCAGCCAAACTGAAAATTTGATTTTTGGCTCCAAATTTCAGGTCCCGACCTTACGTTCTTAGCTCAATGTGGTAAAACCTGTTACAGAGGTTTTAGCCCTCAGACTTGATTCAGGATGCATTTTTCTCACCTGGGATGGCATGAGCTTCCACAGGGGACACGTATTTCATGTTATTTCAGCCAAACTGAAAATTTGATTTTTTGCTCCAAATTTCAGGTCCGGACCTTACGTTCTGAGCTCAATGTTTTAAAACCCGAAACAGGTTTTAGCCCTCAGACTTGATTCAGGATGCATTTTTCTCACCTGGGATGGCATGGGCTTCCACGGGGGACACATATTTCATGTTATTTCAGCCAAACTCAAAATTTGATTTTTGGCTCCAAATTTCAGGTCCGAACCTTACGTTCTGAGCTCAATGTGGTAAAACCCGAAACAGAGGTTTTAGCACTCAGACTTGATTCAGGATGCATTTTTCTCACCTGGGATGGCATGGGCTTCCACGGGGGACACATATTTCATGTTATTTCAGCCAAACTCAAAATTTGATTTTTGGCTCCAAATTTCAGGTCCGGACCTTACGTTCTTAGCTCAATGTGGTAAAACCCGTTACAGAGGTTTTAGCCCTCAGACTTGATTCAGGATGCATTTTTCTCACCTGGGATGGCATGGGCTTCCACAGGGGACACGTATTTCATGTTATTTCAGCCAAACTGAAAATTTGATTTTTGGCTCCAAATTTCAGGTCCGGACCTTACGTTCTGAGCTCAATGTGGTAAAACCCGTTACAGAGGTTTTAGCCCTCAGACTTGATTCAGGATGCATTTTTCTCACCTGGGATGGCATGGGCTTCCACGGGGGACACATATTTCATGTTATTTCAGCCAAACTGAAAATTTGATTTTTGGCTCCAAATTTCAGGTCCAGACCTTACGTTCTGAACTCAATGTGGTAAAACCTGTTACAGAGGTTTTAGCTCTCAGACTTGATTCAGGATGCATTTTTCTCACCTGGGATGGCATGGGCTTCCATGGGGGACACATATTTCATGTTATTTCAGCCAAACTGAAAATTTGATTTTTGGCTCCAAATTTCAGGTCCGGACCTTACGTTCTTAGCTCAATGTGGTAAAACCTGTTACAGAGGTTTTAGCACTCAGACTTGATTCAGGATGCATTTTTCTCACCTGGGATGGCATGGGCTTCCACGGGGGACACATATTTCATGTTATTTCAGCCAAACTGAAAATTTGATTTTTTTGCTCCAAATTTCAGGTCCGGACCTTACGTTCTGAGCTCAATGTGGTAAAACCTGTTACAGAGGTTTTAGCCCTCAGACTTGATTCAGGATGCATTTTTCTCACCTGGGATGGCATGAGCTTCCACAGGGGACACATATTTCATGTTATTTCAGCCAAACTGAAAATTTGTTTTTTGGCTCCAAATTTCAGGTCCCGACCTTACGTTCTTAGCTCAATGTGGTAAAACCCGTTACAGAGGTTTTAGCCCTCAGACTTGATTCAGGATGCATTTTTCTCACCTGGGATGGCATGAGCTTCCACAGGGGACACGTATTTCATGTTATTTCAGCCAAACTGAAAATTTGATTTTTTGCTCCAAATTTCAGGTCCGGACCTTACGTTCTGAGCTCAATGTGGTAAAACCCGTTACAGAGGTTTGAGCACTCAGACTTGATTCAGGATGCATTTTTCTCACCTGGGATGAAATGGGCTTCCACGGGGGACACATATTTCATGTTATTTCAGCCAAACTGAAAATTTGATTTTTTGCGCCAAATTTCAGGTCCGGACCTTACGTTCTGAGCTCAATGTTTTAAAACCCGAAACAGGTTTTAGCCCTCAGACTTGATTCAGGATGCATTTTTCTCACCTGGGATGGCATGAGCTTCCACGGGGGACACATATTTTATGTTATTTCAGCCAAACTGAAAATTTGATTTTTGGCTGCAAATTTCAGGTCCGGACCTTACGTTCTGAGCTCAATGTGGTAAAACCTGAAACAGAGGTTTAACCCTCAGACTTGATTCAGGATGCATTTTTCTCACCTGGGATGGCATGAGCTTCCACAGGGGACACATATTTCATGTTATTTCAGCCAAACTGAAAATTTGATTTTTGGCTCCAAATTTCAGGTCCCGACCTTACGTTCTTAGCTCAATGTGGTAAAACCCGTTACAGAGGTTTTAGCCCTCAGACTTGATTCAGGATGCATTTTTCTCACCTGGGATGGCATGAGCTTCCACAGGGGACACGTATTTCATGTTATTTCAGCCAAACTGAAAATTTGATTTTTTGCTCCAAATTTCAGGTCCGGACCTTACGTTCTGAGCTCAATGTTTTAAAACCCGAAACAGGTTTTAGCCCTCAGACTTGATTCAGGATGCATTTTTCTCACCTGGGATAGCATGAGCTTCCACAGGGGACACGTATTTCATGTTATTTCAGCCAAACTCAAAATTTGATTTTTGGCTCCAAATTTCAGGTCCGAACCTTACGTTCTGAGCTCAATGTGGTAAAACCCGAAACAGAGGTTTTAGCACTCAGACTTGATTCAGGATGCATTTTTCTCACCTGGGATGGCATGGGCTTCCACGGGGGACACATATTTCATGTTATTTCAGCCAAACTCAAAATTTGATTTTTGGCTCCAAATTTCAGGTCCGGACCTTACGTTCTTAGCTCAATGTGGTAAAACCCGTTACAGAGGTTTTAGCCCTCAGACTTGATTCAGGATGCATTTTTCTCACCTGGGATGGCATGGGCTTCCACAGGGGACACGTATTTCATGTTATTTCAGCCAAACTGAAAATTTGATTTTTGGCTCCAAATTTCAGGTCCGGACCTTACGTTCTGAGCTCAATGTGGTAAAACCCGTTACAGAGGTTTTAGCCCTCAGACTTGATTCAGGATGCATTTTTCTCACCTGGGATGGCATGGGCTTCCACGGGGGACACATATTTCATGTTATTTCAGCCAAACTGAAAATTTGATTTTTGGCTCCAAATTTCAGGTCCAGACCTTACGTTCTGAGCTCAATGTGGTAAAACCTGTTACAGAGGTTTTAGCTCTCAGACTTGATTCAGGATGCATTTTTCTCACCTGGGATGGCATGGGCTTCCACGGGGGACACATATTTCATGTTATTTCAGCCAAACTGAAAATTTGATTTTTGGCTCCAAATTTCAGGTCCGGACCTTACGTTCTTAGCTCAATGTGGTAAAACCTGTTACAGAGGTTTTAGCACTCAGACTTGATTCAGGATGCATTTTTCTCACCTGGGATGGCATGGGCTTCCACGGGGGACACATATTTCATGTTATTTCAGCCAAACTGAAAATTTGATTTTTTTGCTCCAAATTTCAGGTCCGGACCTTACGTTCTGAGCTCAATGTGGTAAAACCTGTTACAGAGGTTTTAGCCCTCAGACCTGAGTCAGGATGCATTTTTCTCACCTGGGATGGCATGGGCTTCCACGGGGGACACATATTTCATGTTATTTCAGCCAAACTGAAAATTTGATTTTTTGCTCCAAATTTCAGGTCCCGACCATACGTTCTGAGCTCAATGTGGTAAAACCCGTTACAGAGATTTTAGCCCTCAGACTTGATTCAGGATGCATTTTTCTCACCTGGGATGGCATGAGCTTCCACGGGGGACACATATTTCATGTTATTTCAGCCAAACTGAAAATTTGATTTTTTTGCTCCAAATTTCAGGTCCGGACCTTACGTTCTGAGCTCAATGTGGTAAAACCTGTTACAGAGGTTTTAGCCCTCAGACCTGATTCAGGATGCATTTTTCTCACCTGGGATGGCATGGGCTTCCACGGGGGACACATATTTCATGTTATTTCAGCCAAACTGAAAATTTGATTTTTGGCTCCAAATTTCAGGTCCGAACCTTACGTTCTGAGCTCAATGTGGTAAAACCCGAAACAGAGGTTTTAGCACTCAGACTTGATTCAGGATGCATTTTTCTCACCTGGGATGGCATGGGCTTCCACGGGGGACACATATTTCATGTTATTTCAGCCAAACTCAAAATTTGATTTTTGGCTCCAAATTTCAGGTCCGGACCTTACGTTCTTAGCTCAATGTGGTAAAACCCGTTACAGAGGTTTTAGCCCTCAGACTTGATTCAGGATGCATTTTTCTCACCTGGGATGGCATGGGCTTCCACAGGGGACAAGTATTTCATGTTATTTCAGCCAAACTCAAAATTTGATTTTTGGCTCCAAATTTCAGGTCCGGACCTTACGTTCTGAGCTCAATGTGGTAAAACCCGTTACAGAGGTTTTAGCACTCAGACTTGATTCAGGATGCATTTTTCTCACCTGGGATGGCATGGGCTTCTAGGGGGACACATATTTCATGTAAATTCAGCCAAACTGAAAATTCTAATTTTTGCTCCAAATTTCAGGTCCCGACCTTACATTCTGAGCTTAATGTGGTAAAACCTGTTACAGAGGTTTTAGCCCTCAGACTTGATTAAGGATGCATTTTTCTCACCTGGGATGGCATGAGCTTCCACAGGGGACACGTATTTCATGTTATTTCAGCCAAACTGAAAATTTGATTTTTGGCTCCAAATTTCAGGTCAGGCCCTTACGTTCTGAGCTCAATGTGGTCATACCTGTTACAGAGATTTAAGCCCTCAGACTTGATTCAGGATGCATTTTTCTCACCTGGGATGAAATGGGCTTCCACGGGGGACACATATTTCATGTTATTTCAGCCAAACTGAAAATTTGATTTTTTTGCTCCAAATTTCAGGTCCGGACCTTGCGTTCTTAGCTCAATGTGGTAAAACCCGTTACAGAGGTTTTAGCACTCAGACTTGATTCAGGATGCATTTTTCTCACCTGGGATGGCATGGGCTTCCACGGGGGACACATATTTCATGTAATTTCAGCCAAACTGAAAATTTGATTTTTTGCTCCAAATTTCAGGTCCCGACCTTACGTTCTTAGCTCAATGTGGTAAAACCCATTACAGAGGTTTTAGCCCTCAGACTTGATTCAGGATGCATTTTTCTCACCTGGGATGGCATGAGCTTCCACAGGGGACACGTTTTTCATGTAATTTCAGCCAAACTGAAAATTTGATTTTTTGCTCCAGATTTTAGGTCCGGACCTTACGTTCTGAGCTCAATGTTTTAAAACCCGAAACAGGTTTTAGCCCTCAGACTTGATTCAGGATGCATTTTTCTCACCTGGGAAGGCATGGGCTTCCACAGGGGACACGTATTTCATGTTATTTCAGCCAAACTGAAAATTTGATTTTTGGCTCCAAATTTCAGGTCCGGACCTTACGTTCTGAGCTCAATGTGGTAAAACCCGTTACAGAGGTTTTAGCCCTCAGACTTGATTCAGGATGCATTTTTCTCACCTGGGATGGCATGAGCTTCCACAGGGGACACATATTTCATGTAATTTCAGCCAAACTGAAAATTTGATTTTTTGCGCCAAATTTCAGGTCCGGACCTTACGTTCTTAGCTCAATGTGGTAAAACCCGTTACAGAGGTTTTAGCCCTCAGACTTGATTCAGGATGCATTTTTCTCACCTGGGATGGCATGGGCTTCCACAGGGGACACGTATTTCATGTTATTTCAGCCAAACTGAAAATTTGATTTTTGGCTCCAAATTTCAGGTCCGGACCTTACGTTCTGAGCTCAATGTGGTAAAACCCGTTACAGAGGTTTTAGCCCTCAGACTTGATTCAGGATGCATTTTTCTCACCTGGGATGGCATGGGCTTCCACGGGGGACACATATTTCATGTTATTTCAGCCAAACTGAAAATTTGATTTTTGGCTCCAAATTTCAGGTCCGGACCTTACGTTCTTAGCTCAATGTGGTAAAACCCGTTACAGAGGTTTTAGCACTCAGACTTGATTCAGGATGCATTTTTCTCACCTGGGATGGCATGGGCTTCCACGGGGGACACATATTTCATGTTCTTTAAGCCAAACTGAAAATTTGATTTTCGGCTCCAAATTTCAGGTCCAGACCTTACGTTCTTAGCTCAATGTGGTAAAACCCGTTACAGAGGTTTGAGCACTCAGACTTGATTCAGGATGCATTTTTCTCACCTGGGATGGCATGGGCTTCTAGGGGGACACATATTTCATGTTAATTCAGCCAAACTGAAAATTCTAATTTTTGCTCCAAATTTCAGGTCCCGACCTTACATTCTGAGCTTAATGTGGTAAAACCTGTTACAGAGGTTTTAGCCCTCAGACTTGATTCAGGATGCATTTTTCTCACCTGGGATGGCATGAGCTTCCACAGGGGACACGTATTTCATGTTATTTCAGCCAAACTGAAAATTTGATTTTTTGCTCCAAATTTCAGGTCCGGACCTTACGTTCTGAGCTCAATGTTTTAAAACCCGAAAGAGGTTTTAGCCCTCAGACTTGATTCAGGATGCATTTTTCTCACCTGGGATGGCATGAGCTTCCACAGGGGACACATATTTCATGTTATTTCAGCCAAACTCAAAATTTGATTTTTGGCTCCAAATTTCAGGTCCCGCCCTTACGTTCTGAGCTCAATGTGGTAAAACCCGTTACAGAGATTTTAGCCCTCAGACTTGATTCAGGATGCATTTTTCTCACCTGGGATGGCATGGGCTTCCACGGGGGACACATATTTCATGTTATTTCAGCCAAACTGAAAATTTGATTTTTTTGCTCCAAATTTCAGGTCCAGACCTTACGTTCTGAGCTCAATGTGGTAAAACCTGTTACAGAGGTTTTAGCCCTCAGACTTGATTCAGGATGCATTTTTCTCACCTGGGATGAAATGGGCTTCCACGGGGGACACATATTTCATGTTATTTCAGCCAAACTGAAAATTTGATTTTTTGCTCCAAATTTCAGGTCCGGACCTTACGTTCTGAGCTCAATGTTTTAAAACCCGAAACAGGTTTTAGCCCTCAGACTTGATTCAGGATGCATTTTTCTCACCTGGGATGGCATGAGCTTTCACGGGGGACACATATTTCATGTTATTTCAGCCAAACTGAAAATTTGATTTTTGGCTGCAAATTTCAGGTCCGGACCTTACGTTCTGAGCTCAATGTGGTAAAACCTGAAACAGAGGTTTTAGCACTCAGACTTGATTCAGGATGCATTTTTCTCACCTGGGATGGTATGGGCTTCCATGGGGGACACATATTTCATGTAATTTCAGCCAAACTGAAAATTTGATTTTTGGCTCCAAATTTCAGGTCCCGACCTTACGTTCTTAGCTCAATGTGGTAAAACCCGTTACAGAGGTTTTAGCCCTCAGACTTGATTCAGGATGCATTTTTCTCACCTGGGATGGCATGAGCTTCCACAGGTGACACGTATTTCATGTTATTTCAGCCAAACTGAAAATTTGATTTTTTGCTCCAAATTTCAGGTCCGGACCTTACGTTCTGAGCTCAATGTTTTAAAACCCGAAACAGGTTTTAGCCCTCAGACTTGATTCAGGATGCATTTTTCTCACCTGGGATGGCATGAGCTTCCACAGGGGACACGTATTTCATGTAATTTCAGCCAAACTGAAAATTTGATTTTTTGCTCCAAATTTCAGATCCGGACCTTACGTTCTGAGCTCAATGTTTTAAAACCCGAAACAGGTTTTATCCCTCAGACTTGATTCAGGATGCATTTTTCTCACCTGGGATGGCAAGAGCTTCCACAGGGGACACGTATTTCATGTTATTTCAACCAAACTGAAAATTTGATTTTTTGCTCCAAATTTCAGGTCCCGACCTTACGTTCTTAACTCAATGTGGTAAAACCCGTTACAGAGGTTTGAGCACTCAGACTTGATTCAGGATGCATTTTTCTCACCTGGGATGAAATGGGCTTCCACGGGGGACACATATTTCATGTTATTTCAGCCAAACTGAAAATTTGATTTTTTGCTCCAAATTTCAGGTCCGGACCTTACGTTCTGAGCTCAATGTTTTAAAACCCGAAACAGGTTTTAGCCCTCAGACTTGATTCAGGATGCATTTTTCTCACCTGGGATGGCATGAGCTTCCACAGGGGACACGTATTTCATGTAATTTCAGCCAAACTGAAAATTTGATTTTTTGCTCCAAATTTCAGATCCGGACCTTACGTTCTGAGCTCAATGTTTTAAAACCCGAAACAGGTTTTATCCCTCAGACTTGATTCAGGATGCATTTTTCTCACCTGGGATGGCAAGAGCTTCCACAGGGGACACGTATTTCATGTTATTTCAACCAAACTGAAAATTTGATTTTTTGCTCCAAATTTCAGGTCCCGACCTTACGTTCTTAACTCAATGTGGTAAAACCCGTTACAGAGATTTTAGCCCTCAGACTTGATTCAGGATGAATTTTCTCACCTGGGATGAAATGGGCTTCCACGGGGGACACGTATTTCATGTTATTTCAGCCAAACTGAAAATTGGATTTTTTTGCTCCAAATTTCAGGTCCGAACCTTACGTTCTTAGCTCAATGTGGTAAAACCCGTTACAGAGGTTTTAGCACTCAGACTTGATTCAGGATGCATTTTTCTCACCTGGGATGGCATGGGCTTCTAGGGGGACACATATTTCATGTAAATTCAGCCAAACTGAAAATTCTAATTTTTGCTCCAAATTTCAGGTCCCGACCTTACATTCTGAGCTTAATGTGGTAAAACCTGTTACAGAGGTTTTAGCCCTCAGACTTGATTCAGGATGCATTTTTCTCACCTGGGATGAAATGGGCTTCCACGGGGGACACATATTTCATGTTATTTCAGCCAAACTGAAAATTTGATTTTTTTGCTCCAAATTTCAGGTCCGGACCTTAAGTTCTTAGCTCAATGTGGTAAAACCCGTTACAGAGGTTTTAGCCCTCAGACTTGATTCAGGATGAATTTTTCTCACCTGGGATGGCATGAGCTTCCACAGGGGACACATATTTCATGTAATTTCAGCCAAACTGAAAATTTGATTTTTTGCTCCAAATTTCAGGTCCCGACCTTTCATTCTGAGCTCAATGTTTTAAAACCCGAAACAGGTTTTAGCCCTCAGACTTGATTCAGGATGCATTTTTCTCACCTGGGATGGCATGGGCTTCCACGGGGGACACATATTTCATGTAATTTCAGCCAAAGTGAAAATTTGATTCTTGGCTCCAAATTTCAGGTCCGGACCTTACGTTCTGAGCTTAATGTGGTAAAACCCGTTACAGAGGTTTTAGCCCTCAGACTTGATTTTGGATGCATTTTTCTCACCTGGGATGGCATGAGCTTCCACGGGGGACACATATTTCATGTTATTTCAGCCAAACTGAAAATTTGATTTTTGGCTCCAAATTTCAGGTCCCGACCTTACGTTCTGAGGTCAATGTGGTGAAACCTGTTACAGAGGTTTTAGCACTCAGACTTGATTCAGGATGCATTTTTCTCACCTGGGATGGCATGGGCTTCCACGGGGGACACATATTTCATGTTATTTCAGCCAAACTGAAAATTTGATTTTTTGCTCCAAATTTCAGGTCCCGACCTTACGTTCTGAGCTCAATGTGGTAAAACCCGAAACAGAGGTTTTAGCACTCAGACTTGATTCAGGATGCATTTTTCTCACCTGGGATGGCATGGGCTTCCACGGGGGACACATATTTCATGTTATTTCAGCCAAACTGAAAATTTGATTTTTGGCTCCAAATTTCAGGTCCGGACCTTACGTTCTGAGTTCAATGTGGTAAAACCTGTTACAGAGGTTTTAGCCCTCAGACTTGATTCAGGATGCATTTTTCTCACCTGGGATGGCATGGGCTTCCACAGGGGACACATATTTCATGTAATTTCAGCCAAACTGAAAATTTGATTTTTTTGCTCCAAATTTCAGGTCCGGACCTTACGTTCTTAGCTCAATGTGGTAAAACCCGAAACAGAGGTTTTAGCCCTCAGACTTGATTCAGGATGCATTTTTCTCACCTGGGATGGCATGGGCTTCCACAGGGGACACATATTTCATGTAATTTCAGCCAAACTGAAAATTTGATTTTTTTGCTCCAAATTTCAGGTCCGGACCTCACGTTCTGAGGTCAATGTGGTAAAACCTGTTACAGAGGTTTTAGCCCTCAGACTTGATTCAGGATGCATTTTTCTCACCTGGGATGGCATGGGCTTCCACGGGGGACACATATTTCATGTTATTTCAGCCAAACTGAAAATTTGATTTTTTGCTCCAAATTTCAGGTCCCGACCTTGCGTTCTGAGCTCAATGTGGTAAAACCTGTTACAGAGGTTTTAGCCCTCAGACTTGATTCAGGATGCATTTTTCTCGACTGGGATGGCATGGGCTTCCACAGAGGACACCTACTTCATGTAACATCAGCCAAACTGAAAATTTGAATTTTGGCTCCAAATTTCAGGTCCGGACCTTACGTTCTGAGCTCAATGTGTGAAAAAACCTGAAACAGAGGTTTTAGCCTTCAGACTTGATTCAGGATGCATTTTTCTCACCTGGGATGGCATGGGATCCACAGGGGACACATATTTTATGTCATTTCAGCCAAACTGAAAATTTGATTTTTGGCTCCAAATTTCAGGTCCGGACCTTACGTTCTGAGCTCAATGTGGTAAAACCCGTTACAGAGGTTTTAGCCCTCAGACTTGATTCAGGATGCATTTTTCTCACCTGGGATGGCATGGGCTTCCACAGGGGACACGTATTTCATGTTATTTCAGCCAAACTGAAAATTTGATTTTTGGCTCCGAATTTCAGGTCCGGACCTTACGTTCTGAGCTCAATGTGGTAAAACCCGTTACAGAGGTTTTAGCCCTCAGACTTGATTCAGGATGCATTTTTCTCACCTGGGATGGCATGGGCTTCCACGGGGGACACATATTTCATGTTCTTTCAGCCAAACTGAAAATTTGATTTTTTTGCTCCAAATTTCAGGTCCCGACCTTACGTTCTGAGCTCAATGTGGTAAAACCCGTTACAGAGGTTTTAGCCCTCAGACTTGATTCAGGATGCATTTTTCTCACCTGGGATGAAATGGGCTTCCACGGGGGACACATATTTCATGTTATTTCAGCCAAACTGAAAATTTGATTTTTTTGCTCCAAATTTCAGGTCCGAACCTTACGTTCTGAGCTCAATGTGGTAAAACCTGTTACAGAGGTTTAAGCACTCAGACTTGATTCAGGATGCATTTTTCTCACCTGGGATGGCATGGGCTTCCACGGGGGACACGTATTTCATGTTATTTCAGCCAAACTGAAAATTTGATTTTTTGCTCCAAATTTCAGGTCAGGACCTTACGTTCTTAGCTCAATGTGGTAAAACCCGTTACAGAGGTTTTAGCCCTCAGACTTGATTTTGGATGCATTTTTCTCACCTGGGATGGCATGAGCTTCCACGGGGGACACATATTTCATGTTATTTCAGCCAAACTGAAAATTTGATTTTTGGCTCCAAATTTCAGGTCCCGACCTTACGTTCTGAGGTCAATGTGGTGAAACCTGTTACAGAGGTTTTAGCACTCAGACTTGATTCAGGATGCATTTTTCTCACCTGGGATGGCATGGGCTTCCACGGGGGACACATATTTCATGTTATTTCAGCCAAACTGAAAATTGTTTTTTTTTGCTCCAAATTTCAGGTCCCGACCTTACGTTCTGAGCTCAATGTGGTAAAACCCGAAACAGAGGTTTTAGCACTCAGACTTGATTCAGGATGCATTTTTCTCACCTGGGATGGCATGGGCTTCCACGGGGGACACATATTTCATGTTATTTCAGCCAAACTGAAAATTTGATTTTTGGCTCCAAATTTCAGGTCCGGACCTTACGTTCTGAGTTCAATGTGGTAAAACCTGTTACAGAGGTTTTAGCCCTCAGACTTGATTCAGGATGCATTTTTCTCACCTGGGATGGCATGGGCTTCCACAGGGGACACATATTTCATGTAATTTCAGCCAAACTGAAAATTTGATTTTTTTGCTCCAAATTTCAGGTCCGGACCTTACGTTCTGAGCTCAATGTGGTAAAACCCGAAACAGAGGTTTTAGCCCTCAGACTTGATTCAGGATGCATTTTTCTCACCTGGGATGGCATGGGCTTCCACGGGGGACACATATTTCATGTTATTTCAGCCAAACTGAAAATTTGATTTTTTTGCTCCAAATTTCAGGTCCGGACCTCACGTTCTGAGCTCAATGTGGTAAAACAAGTTACAGAGGTTTTAGCACTCAGACTTGATTCAGGATGCATTTTTCTCACCTGGGATGGCATGGGCTTCCACGGGGGACACGTATTTCATGTAATTTCAGCCAAAGTGAAAATTTGATTCTTGGCTCCAAATTTCAGGTCCCGACCTTACGTTCTGAGCTCAATGTGGTAAAACCCGAAACAGAGGTTTTAGCCCTCAGACTTGATTCAGGATGCATTTTTCTCACCTGGGATGGCATGGGCTTCCACGGGGGACACATATTTCATGTTATTTCAGCCAAACTGAAAATTTGATTTTTGGCTCCAAATTTCAGGTCCCGACCTTGCGTTCTGAGCTCAATGTGGTAAAACCTGTTACAGAGGTTTTAGCCCTCAGACTTGATTCAGGATGCATTTTTCTCGACTGGGATGGCATGGGCTTCCACAGAGGACACCTACTTCATGTAACATCAGCCAAACTGAAAATTTGATTTTTTGCTCCAAATTTCAGGTCCGGACCTTACGTTCTGAGCACAATGTGGTAAAACCCGTTACAGAGGTTTTAGCCCTCAGACTTGATTCAGGATGCATTTTTCTCACCTGGGATGGCATGAGCTTCCACAGGGGACACGTATTTCATGTTATTTCAGCCAAACTGAAAATTTGATTTTTGGCTCCAAATTTCAGGTCCGGACCTTACGTTCTGAGCTCAATGTGGTAAAACCCGTTACAGAGGTTTTAGCCCTCAGACTTGATTCAGGATGCATTTTTCTCACCTGGGATGGCATGGGCTTCCACGGGGGACACATATTTGATGTTATTTCAGCCAAACTGAAAATTTGATTTTTGGCTCCAAATTTCAGGTCCAGACCTTACGTTCTGAGCTCAATGTGGTAAAACCTGTTACAGAGGTTTTAGCCCTCAGACTTGATTCAGGATGCATTTTTCTCACCTGGGATGGCATGAGCTTCCACGGGGGACACATATTTCATGTTATTTCAGCCAAACTGAAAATTTGATTTTTGGCTCCAAATTTCAGGTCCCGACCTTACGTTCTGAGCTCAATGTGGTAAAACCTGTTACAGAGGTTTTAGCACTCAGACTTGATTCAGGATGCATTTTTCTCACCTGGGATGGCATGGGCTTCCACGGGGGACACATATTTCATGTAATTTCAGCCAAACTGAAAATTGTTTTTTTTTGCTCCAAATTTCAGGTCCGGACCTTACGTTCTTAGCTCAATGTGGTAAAACCCGTTACAGAGGTTTAAGCCCTCAGACTTGATTCAGGATGCATTTTTCTCACCTGGGATGGCATTGGCTGCCACGGGGGACACATATTTCATGTTCTTTCAGCCAAACTGAAAATTTGATTTTTTTGCTCCAAATTTCAGGTCCGGACCTTACGTTCTGAGCTCAATGTGGTAAAACCTGTTACAGAGGTTTTAGCCCTCAGACTTGATTCAGGATGCATTTTTCTCACCTGGGATGGCATGGGCTTCCACGGGGGACACATATTTCATGTTCTTTCAGCCAAACTGAAAATTTGATTTTTTTGCTCCAAATTTCAGGTCCCGACCTTACATTCTGAGCTCAATGTGGTAAAACCCGTTACAGAGGTTTTAGCCCTCAGACTTGATTCAGGATGCATTTTTCTCACCTGGGATGGCATGGGCTTCCACGGGGGACACATATTTCATGTTATTTCAGCCAAACTGAAAATTTGATTTTTTTGCTCCAAATTTCAGGTCCGAACCTTACGTTCTGAGCTCAATGTGGTAAAACCCGAAACAGAGGTTTAAGCACTCAGACTTGATTCAGGATGCATTTTTCTCACCTGGGATGGCATGGGCTTCCACGGGGGACACATATTTCATGTTATTTCAGCCAAACTGAAAATTCTAATTTTTGCTCCAAATTTCAGGTCCGGACCTTACGTTCTTAGCTCAATGTGGTAAAACCCGTTACAGAGGTTTTAGCCCTCAGACTTGATTTTGGATGCATTTTTCTCACCTGGGATGGCATGGGCTTCCACGGGGGACACATATTTCATGTTATTTCAGCCAAACTGAAAATTTGATTTTTGGCTCCAAATTTCAGGTCCCGACCTTACGTTCTGAGGTCAATGTGGTAAAACCTGTTACAGAGGTTTTAGCACTCAGACTTGATTCAGGATGCATTTTTCTCACCTGGGATGGTATGGGCTTCCATGGGGGACACATATTTCATGTAATTTCAGCCAAACTGAAAATTTGATTTTTTTGCTCCAAATTTCAGGTCCGGACCTTACGTTCTGAGCTCAATGTGGTAAAGACCCGAAACAGAGGTTTTAGCACTCAGACTTGATTCAGGATGCATTTTTCTCACCTGGGATGGCATGGGCTTCCACGGGGGACACATATTTCATGTAATTTCAGCCAAAGTGAAAATTTGATTATTGGCTCCAAATTTCAGGTCCCGACCTTACGTTCTGAGCTCAATGTTGTAAAACCCGAAACAGAGGTTTTAGCCCTCAGACTTGATTCAGGATGCATTTTTCTCACCTGGGATGAAATGGGCTTCCACGGGGGACACATATTTCATGTTATTTCAGCCAAACTGAAAATTTGATTTTTTTGCTCCAAATTTCAGGTCCGGACCTTAAGTTCTTAGCTCAATGTGGTAAAACCCGTTACAGAGGTTTTAGCCCTCAGACTTGATTCAGGATGCATTTTTCTCACCTGGGATGGCATGAGCTTCCACAGGGGACACGTATTTCATGTAATTTCAGCCAAACTGAAAATTTGATTTTTTGCTCCAAATTTCAGGTCCCAACCTTACATTCTGAGCTCAATGTTTTAAAACCCGAAACAGGTTTTAGCCCTCAGACTTGATTCAGGATGCATTTTTCTCACCTGGGATGGCATGGGCTTCCACGGGGGACACATATTTCATGTAATTTCAGCCAAAGTGAAAATTTGATTCTTGGCTCCAAATTTCAGGTCCGGACCTTACGTTCTGAGCTCAATGTGGTAAAACCCGAAACAGAGGTTTTAGCCCTCAGACTTGATTCAGGATGCATTTTTCTCACCTGGGATGGCATGGGCTTCCACGGGGGACACATATTTCATGTTCTTTCAGCCAAACTGAAAATTTGATTTTTTTGCTCCAAATTTCAGGTCCCGACCTTACGTTCTGAGCTCAATGTGGTAAAACCCGTTACAGAGGTTTTAGCCCTCAGACTTGATTCAGGATGCATTTTTCTCACCTGGGATGGCATGGGCTTCCACGGGGGACACATATTTCATGTTATTTCAGCCAAACTGAAAATTTGATTTTTTTGCTCCAAATTTCAGGTCCGAACCTTACGTTCTGAGCTCAATGTGGTAAAACCCGAAACAGAGGTTTAAGCACTCAGACTTGATTCAGGATGCATTTTTCTCACCTGGGATGGCATGGGCTTCCACGGGGGACACATATTTCATGTTATTTCAGCCAAACTGAAAATTCTAATTTTTGCTCCAAATTTCAGGTCCGGACCTTACGTTCTTAGCTCAATGTGGTAAAACCCGTTACAGAGGTTTTAGCCCTCAGACTTGATTTTGGATGCATTTTTCTCACCTGGGATGGCATGGGCTTCCACGGGGGACACATATTTCATGTTATTTCAGCCAAACTGAAAATTTGATTTTTGGCTCCAAATTTCAGGTCCCGACCTTACGTTCTGAGGTCAATGTGGTAAAACCTGTTACAGAGGTTTTAGCACTCAGACTTGATTCAGGATGCATTTTTCTCACCTGGGATGGTATGGGCTTCCATGGGGGACACATATTTCATGTAATTTCAGCCAAACTGAAAATTTGATTTTTTTGCTCCAAATTTCAGGTCCGGACCTTACGTTCTGAGCTCAATGTGGTAAAACCCGAAACAGAGGTTTTAGCACTCAGACTTGATTCAGGATGCATTTTTCTCACCTGGGATGGCATGGGCTTCCACGGGGGACACATATTTCATGTAATTTCAGCCAAAGTGAAAATTTGATTATTGGCTCCAAATTTCAGGTCCCGACCTTACGTTCTGAGCTCAATGTTGTAAAACCCGAAACAGAGGTTTTAGCCCTCAGACTTGATTCAGGATGCATTTTTCTCACCTGGGATGAAATGGGCTTCCACGGGGGACACATATTTCATGTTATTTCAGCCAAACTGAAAATTTGATTTTTTTGCTCCAAATTTCAGGTCCGGACCTTAAGTTCTTAGCTCAATGTGGTAAAACCCGTTACAGAGGTTTTAGCCCTCAGACTTGATTCAGGATGCATTTTTCTCACCTGGGATGGCATGAGCTTCCACAGGGGACACGTATTTCATGTAATTTCAGCCAAACTGAAAATTTGATTTTTTGCTCCAAATTTCAGGTCCCGACCTTACATTCTGAGCTCAATGTTTTAAAACCCGAAACAGGTTTTAGCCCTCAGACTTGATTCAGGATGCATTTTTCTCACCTGGGATGGCATGGGCTTCCACGGGGGACACATATTTCATGTAATTTCAGCCAAAGTGAAAATTTGATTCTTGGCTCCAAATTTCAGGTCCGGACCTTACGTTCTGAGCTCAATGTGGTAAAACCCGAAACAGAGGTTTTAGCCCTCAGACTTGATTCAGGATGCATTTTTCTCACCTGGGATGGCATGGGCTTCCACGGGGGACACATATTTCATGTTCTTTCAGCCAAACTGAAAATTTGATTTTTTTGCTCCAAATTTCAGGTCCCGACCTTACGTTCTGAGCTCAATGTGGTAAAACCCGTTACAGAGGTTTTAGCCCTCAGACTTGATTCAGGATGCATTTTTCTCACCTGGGATGGCATGGGCTTCCACGGGGGAAACATATTTCATGTTATTTCAGCCAAACTGAAAATTTGATTTTTTTGCTCCAAATTTCAGGTCCGAACCTTACGTTCTGAGCTCAATGTGGTAAAACCCGAAACAGAGGTTTAAGCACTCAGACTTGATTCAGGATGCATTTTTCTCACCTGGGATGGCATGGGCTTCCACGGGGGACACATATTTCATGTTATTTCAGCCAAACTGAAAATTCTAATTTTTGCTCCAAATTTCAGGTCCGGACCTTACGTTCTTAGCTCAATGTGGTAAAACCCGTTACAGAGGTTTTAGCCCTCAGACTTGATTTTGGATGCATTTTTCTCACCTGGGATGGCATGGGCTTCCACGGGGGACACATATTTCATGTTATTTCAGCCAAACTGAAAATTTGATTTTTGGCTCCAAATTTCAGGTCCCGACCTTACGTTCTGAGGTCAATGTGGTAAAACCTGTTACAGAGGTTTTAGCACTCAGACTTGATTCAGGATGCATTTTTCTCACCTGGGATGGTATGGGCTTCCATGGGGGACACATATTTCATGTAATTTCAGCCAAACTGAAAATTTGATTTTTTTGCTCCAACTTTCAGGTCCGGACCTTACGTTCTGAGCTCAATGTGGTAAAACCCGAAACAGAGGTTTTAGCACTCAGACTTGATTCAGGATGCATTTTTCTCACCTGGGATGGCATGGGCTTCCACGGGGGACACATATTTCATGTAATTTCAGCCAAAGTGAAAATTTGATTATTGGCTCCAAATTTCAGGTCCCAACCTTACGTTCTGAGCTCAATGTTGTAAAACCCGAAACAGAGGTTTTAGCCCTCAGACTTGATTCAGGATGCATTTTTCTCACCTGGGATGAAATGGGCTTCCACGGGGGACACATATTTCATGTTATTTCAGCCAAACTGAAAATTTGATTTTTTTGCTCCAAATTTCAGGTCCGGACCTTAAGTTCTTAGCTCAATGTGGTAAAACCCGTTACAGAGGTTTTAGCCCTCAGACTTGATTCAGGATGCATTTTTCTCACCTGGGATGGCATGAGCTTCCACAGGGGACACGTATTTCATGTAATTTCAGCCAAACTGAAAATTTGATTTTTTGCTCCAAATTTCAGGTCCCGACCTTACATTCTGAGCTCAATGTTTTAAAACCCGAAACAGGTTTTAGCCCTCAGACTTGATTCAGGATGCATTTTTCTCACCTGGGATGGCATGGGCTTCCACGGGGGACACATATTTCATGTAATTTCAACCAAAGTGAAAATTTGATTCTTGGCTCCAAATTTCAGGTCCGGACCTTACGTTCTGAGCTCAATGTGGTAAAACCCGAAACAGAGGTTTTAGCCCTCAGACTTGATTCAGGATGCATTTTTCTCACCTGGGATGGCATGGGCTTCCACGGGGGACACATATTTGATGTTATTTCAGCCAAACTGAAAATTTGATTTTTGGCTCCAAATTTCAGGTCCGGACCTTACGTTCTGAGCTCAATGTGGTAAAACCCGTTACAGAGGTTTTAGCCCTCAGACTTGATTCAGGATGCATTTTTCTCACCTGGGATGGCATGAGCTTCCACGGGGGACACATATTTCATGTTATTTCAGCCAAACTGAAAATTTGATTATTGGCTCCAAATTTCAGGTCCCGACCTTACGTTCTGAGCTCAATGTTGTAAAACCTGAAACAGAGGTTTTAGCCCTCAGACTTGATTCAGGATGCATTTTTCTCACCTGGGATGAAATGGGCTTCCACGGGGGACACATATTTCATGTTATTTCAGCCAAACTGAAAATTTGATTTTTTTGCTCCAAATTTCAGGTCCCGACCTTACGTTCTGAGCTCAATGTGGTAAAACCCGTTACAGAGGTTTTAGCCCTCAGACTTGATTCAGGATGCATTTTTCTCACCTGGGATGAAATGGGCTTCCACGGGGGACACATATTTCATGTTATTTCAGCCAAACTGAAAATTTGATTTTTTTGCTCCAAATTTCAGGTCCGAACCTTACGTTCTGAGCTCAATGTGGTAAAACCTGTTACAGAGGTTTAAGCACTCAGACTTGATTCAGGATGCATTTTTCTCACCTGGGATGGCATGGGCTTCCACGGGGGACACATATTTCATGTTATTTCAGCCAAACTGAAAATTCTAATTTTTGCTCCAAATTTCAGGTCCGGACCTTACGTTCTTAGCTCAATGTGGTAAAACCCGTTACAGAGGTTTTAGCCCTCAGACTTGATTTTGGATGCATTTTTCTCACCTGGGATGGCATGAGCTTCCACGGGGGACACGTATTTCATGTAATTTCAGCCAAAGTGAAAATTTGATTCTTGGCTCCAAATTTCAGGTCCCGACCTTACGTTCTGAGGTCAATGTGGTGAAACCTGTTACAGAGGTTTTAGCACTCAGACTTGATTCAGGATGCATTTTTCTCACCTGGGATGGCATGGGCTTCCACGGGGGACACATATTTCATGTTATTTCAGCCAAACTGAAAATTTGATTTTTGGCTCCAAATTTCAGGTCCCGACCTTACGTTCTGAGGTCAATGTGGTAAAACCTGTAACAGAGGTTTTAGCCCTCAGACTTGATTCAGGATGCATTTTTCTCACCTGGGATGGTATGGGCTTCCATGGGGGACACATATTTCATGTTATTTCAGCCAAACTGAAAATTTGATTTTTTGCTCCAAATTTCAGGTCCCGACCTTACGTTCTGAGCTCAATGTGGTAAAACCCGAAACAGAGGTTTTAGCACTCAGACTTGATTCAGGATGCATTTTTCTCACCTGGGATGGCATGGGCTTCCACGGGGGACACATATTTCATGTTATTTCAGCCAAACTGAAAATTTGATTTTTGGCTCCAAATTTCAGGTCCGGACCTTACGTTCTGAGTTCAATGTGGTAAAACCTGTTACAGAGGTTTTAGCCCTCAGACTTGATTCAGGATGCATTTTTCTCACCTGGGATGGCATGGGCTTCCACAGGGGACACATATTTCATGTAATTTCAGCCAAACTGAAAATTTGATTTTTTTGCTCCAAATTTCAGGTCCGGACCTTAAGTTCTTAGCTCAATGTGGTAAAACCCGAAACAGAGGTTTTAGCCCTCAGACTTGATTCAGGATGCATTTTTCTCACCTGGGATGGCATGGGCTTCCACGGGGGACACATATTTCATGTTATTTCAGCCAAACTGAAAATTTGATTTTTTTGCTCCAAATTTCAGGTCCGGACCTCACGTTCTGAGCTCAATGTGGTAAAACAAGTTACAGAGGTTTTAGCACTCAGACTTGATTCAGGATGCATTTTTCTCACCTGGGATGGCATGGGCTTCCACGGGGGACACGTATTTCATGTAATTTCAGCCAAAGTGAAAATTTGATTCTTGGCTCCAAATTTCAGGTCCCGACCTTACGTTCTGAGCTCAATGTGGTAAAACCCGAAACAGAGGTTTTAGCCCTCAGACTTGATTCAGGATGCATTTTTCTCACCTGGGATGGCATGGGCTTCCACGGGGGACACATATTTCATGTTATTTCAGCCAAACTGAAAATTTGATTTTTGGCTCCAAATTTCAGGTCCCGACCTTGCGTTCTGAGCTCAATGTGGTAAAACCTGTTACAGAGGTTTTAGCCCTCAGACTTGATTCAGGATGCATTTTTCTCACCTGGGATGGTATGGGCTTCCACGGGGGACACGTATTTCATATTATTTCAGCCAAACTGAAAATTTGATTTTTTGCTCCAAATTTCAGGTCCGGACCTTACGTTCTGAGCTCAATGTGGTAAAACCCGTTACAGAGGTTTTAGCCCTCAGACTTGATTCAGGATGCATTTTTCTCACCTGGGATGGCATGGGCTTCCACGGGGGACACATATTTCATGTTATTTCAGCCAAACTGAAAATTTGATTTTTGGCTCCAAATTTCAGGTCCAGACCTTACGTTCTGAGCTCAATGTGGTAAGACCTGTTACAGAGGTTTTAGCCCTCAGACTTGATTCAGGATGCATTTTTCTCACCTGGGATGGCATGGGCTTCCACGGGGGACACATATTTCATGTTATTTCAGCCAAACTGAAAATTTGATTTTTGGCTCCAAATTTCAGGTCCCGACCTTACGTTCTGAGCTCAATGTGGTAAAACCCGTTACAGAGGTTTTAGCACTCAGACTTGATTCAGGATGCATTTTTCTCACCTGGGATGGCATGGGCTTCCACGGGGGACACATATTTCATGTTATTTCAGCCAAACTGAAAATTGTTTTTTTTTGCTCCAAATTTCAGGTCCGGACCTTAAGTTCTTAGCTCAATGTGGTAAAACCCGTTACAGAGGTTTTAGCCCTCAGACTTGATTCAGGATGCATTTTTCTCACCTGGGATGAAATGGGCTTCCAGGGGGGACACATATTTCATGTTATTTCAGCCAAACTGAAAATTTGATTTTTTTGCTCCAAATTTCAGGTCCGAACCTTACGTTCTGAGCTCAATGTGGTAAAACCTGTTACAGAGGTTTAAGCACTCAGACTTGATTCAGGATGCATTTTTCTCACCTGGGATGGCATGGGCTTCCACGGGGGACACATATTTCATGTTATTTCAGCCAAACTGAAAATTCTAATTTTTGCTCCAAATTTCAGGTCCGGACCTTACGTTCTTAGCTCAATGTGGTAAAACCCGTTACAGAGGTTTTAGCCCTCAGACTTGATTTTGGATGCATTTTTCTCACCTGGGATGGCATGAGCTTCCACGGGGGACACGTATTTCATGTAATTTCAGCCAAAGTGAAAATTTGATTCTTGGCTCCAAATTTCAGGTCCCGACCTTACGTTCTGAGGTCAATGTGGTGAAACCTGTTACAGAGGTTTTAGCACTCAGACTTGATTCAGGATGCATTTTTCTCACCTGGGATGGCATGGGCTTCCACGGGGGACACATATTTCATGTTATTTCAGCCAAACTGAAAATTTGATTTTTGGCTCCAAATTTCAGGTCCCGACCTTACGTTCTGAGCTCAATGTGGTAAAACCTGTAACAGAGGTTTTAGCCCTCAGACTTGATTCAGGATGCATTTTTCTCACCTGGGATGGTATGGGCTTCCATGGGGGACACATATTTCATGTTATTTCAGCCAAACTGAAAATTTGATTTTTTGCTCCAAATTTCAGGTCCCGACCTTACGTTCTGAGCTCAATGTGGTAAAACCCGAAACAGAGGTTTTAGCACTCAGACTTGATTCAGGATGCATTTTTCTCACCTGGGATGGCATGGGCTTCCACGGGGGACACATATTTCATGTTATTTCAGCCAAACTGAAAATTTGATTTTTGGCTCCAAATTTCAGGTCCGGACCTTACGTTCTGAGTTCAATGTGGTAAAACCCGTTACAGAGGTTTTAGCCCTCAGACTTGATTCAGGATGCATTTTTCTCACCTGGGATGGCATGGGCTTCCACAGGGGACACATATTTCATGTTATTTCAGCCAAACTGAAAATTTGATTTTTTTGCTCCAAATTTCAGGTCCGGACCTTAAGTTCTTAGCTCAATGTGGTAAAACCCGAAACAGAGGTTTTAGCCCTCAGACTTGATTCAGGATGCATTTTTCTCACCTGGGATGGCATGGGCTTCCACGGGGGACACATATTTCATGTTATTTCAGCCAAACTGAAAATTTGATTTTTTTGCTCCAAATTTCAGGTCCGGACCTCACGTTCTGAGCTCAATGTGGTAAAACAAGTTACAGAGGTTTTAGCACTCAGACTTGATTCATGATGCATTTTTCTCACCTGGGATGGCATGGGCTTCCACGGGGGACACGTATTTCATGTAATTTCAGCCAAAGTGAAAATTTGATTCTTGGCTCCAAATTTCAGGTCCCGACCTTACGTTCTGAGCTCAATGTGGTAAAACCCGAAACAGAGGTTTTAGCCCTCAGACTTGATTCAGGATGCATTTTTCTCACCTGGGATGGCATGGGCTTCCACGGGGGACACATATTTCATGTTATTTCAGCCAAACTGAAAATTTGATTTTTGGCTCCAAATTTCAGGTCCCGACCTTGCGTTCTGAGCTCAATGTGGTAAAACCTGTTACAGAGGTTTTAGCCCTCAGACTTGATTCAGGATGCATTTTTCTCGACTGGGATGGCATGGGCTTCCACAGAGGACACCTACTTCATGTAACATCAGCCAAACTGAAAATTTGATTTTTTGCTCCAAATTTCAGGTCCGGACCTTACGTTCTGAGCACAATGTGGTAAAACCCGTTACAGAGGTTTTAGCCCTCAGACTTGATTCAGGATGCATTTTTCTCACCTGGGATGGCAAGAGCTTCCACAGGGGACACATATTTCATGTTATTTCAGCCAAACTGAAAATTTGATTTTTGGCTCCAAATTTCAGGTCCGGACCTTACGTTCTGAGCTCAATGTGGTAAAACCCGTTACAGAGGTTTTAGCCCTCAGACTTGATTCAGGATGCATTTTTCTCACCTGGGATGGCATGGGCTTCCACGGGGGACACATATTTCATGTTATTTCAGCCAAACTGAAAATTTGATTTTTGGCTCCAAATTTCAGGTCCAGACCTTACGTTCTGAGCTCAATGTGGTAAGACCTGTTACAGAGGTTTTAGCCCTCAGACTTGATTCAGGATGCATTTTTCTCACCTGGGATGGCATGGGCTTCCACGGGGGACACATATTTCATGTTATTTCAGCCAAACTGAAAATTTGATTTTTGGCTCCAAATTTCAGGTCCCGACCTTACGTTCTGAGCTCAATGTGGTAAAACCCGTTACAGAGGTTTTAGCACTCAGACTTGATTCAGGATGCATTTTTCTCACCTGGGATGGCATGGGCTTCCACGGGGGACACATATTTCATGTTATTTCAGCCAAACTGAAAATTGTTTTTTTTTGCTCCAAATTTCAGGTCCGGACCTTAAGTTCTTAGCTCAATGTGGTAAAACCCGTTACAGAGGTTTTAGCCCTCAGACTTGATTCAGGATGCATTTTTCTCACCTGGGATGAAATGGGCTTCCACGGGGGACACATATTTCATGTTATTTCAGCCAAACTGAAAATTTGATTTTTTTGCTCCAAATTTCAGGTCCGAACCTTACGTTCTGAGCTCAATGTGGTAAAACCTGTTACAGAGGTTTAAGCACTCAGACTTGATTCAGGATGCATTTTTCTCACCTGGGATGGCATGGGCTTCCACGGGGGACACATATTTCATGTTATTTCAGCCAAACTGAAAATTCTAATTTTTGCTCCAAATTTCAGGTCCGGACCTTACGTTCTTAGCTCAATGTGGTAAAACCCGTTACAGAGGTTTTAGCCCTCAGACTTGATTTTGGATGCATTTTTCTCACCTGGGATGGCATGAGCTTCCACGGGGGACACGTATTTCATGTAATTTCAGCCAAAGTGAAAATTTGATTCTTGGCTCCAAATTTCAGGTCCCGACCTTACGTTCTGAGGTCAATGTGGTGAAACCTGTTACAGAGGTTTTAGCACTCAGACTTGATTCAGGATGCATTTTTCTCACCTGGGATGGCATGGGCTTCCACGGGGGACACATATTTCATGTTATTTCAGCCAAACTGAAAATTTGATTTTTGGCTCCAAATTTCAGGTCCCGACCTTACGTTCTGAGGTCAATGTGGTAAAACCTGTAACAGAGGTTTTAGCCCTCAGACTTGATTCAGGATGCATTTTTCTCACCTGGGATGGTATGGGCTTCCATGGGGGACACATATTTCATGTTATTTCAGCCAAACTGAAAATTTGATTTTTTGCTCCAAATTTCAGGTCCCGACCTTACGTTCTGAGCTCAATGTGGTAAAACCCGAAACAGAGGTTTTAGCACTCAGACTTGATTCAGGATGCATTTTTCTCACCTGGGATGGCATGGGCTTCCACGGGGGACACATATTTCATGTTATTTCAGCCAAACTGAAAATTTGATTTTTGGCTCCAAATTTCAGGTCCGGACCTTACGTTCTGAGTTCAATGTGGTAAAACCTGTTACAGAGGTTTTAGCCCTCAGACTTGATTCAGGATGCATTTTTCTCACCTGGGATGGTATGGGCTTCCACAGGGGACACATATTTCATGTAATTTCAGCCAAACTGAAAATTTGATTTTTTTGCTCCAAATTTCAGGTCCGGACCTTAAGTTCTTAGCTCAATGTGGTAAAACCCGAAACAGAGGTTTTAGCCCTCAGACTTGATTCAGGATGCATTTTTCTCACCTGGGATGGCATGGGCTTCCACGGGGGACACGTATTTCATGTAATTTCAGCCAAAGTGAAAATTTGATTCTTGGCTCCAAATTTCAGGTCCCGACCTTACGTTCTGAGCTCAATGTGGTAAAACCTGTTACAGAGGTTTTAGCCCTCAGACTTGATTCAGGATGCATTTTTCTCACCTGGGATGGCATGGGCTTCCACGGGGGACACATATTTCATGTTATTTCAGCCAAACTGAAAATTTGATTTTTGGCTCCAAATTTCAGGTCCCGACCTTGCGTTCTGAGCTCAATGTGGTAAAACCTGTTACAGAGGTTTTAGCCCTCAGACTTGATTCAGGATGCATTTTTCTCGACTGGGATGGCATGGGCTTCCACAGAGGACACCTACTTCATGTAACATCAGCCAAACTGAAAATTTGATTTTTTGCTCCAAATTTCAGGTCCGGACCTTACGTTCTGAGCACAATGTGGTAAAACCCGTTACAGAGGTTTTAGCCCTCAGACTTGATTCAGGATGCATTTTTCTCACCTGGGATGGCAAGAGCTTCCACAGGGGACACATATTTCATGTTATTTCAGCCAAACTGAAAATTTGATTTTTGGCTCCAAATTTCAGGTCCGGACCTTACGTTCTGAGCTCAATGTGGTAAAACCCGTTACAGAGGTTTTAGCCCTCAGACTTGATTCAGGATGCATTTTTCTCACCTGGGATGGCATGGGCTTCCACGGGGGACACATATTTCATGTTATTTCAGCCAAACTGAAAATTTGATTTTTGGCTCCAAATTTCAGGTCCAGACCTTACGTTCTGAGCTCAATGTGGTAAAACCTGTTACAGAGGTTTTAGCCCTCAGACTTGATTCAGGATGCATTTTTCTCACCTGGGATGGCATGGGCTTCCACGGGGGACACATATTTCATGTTATTTCAGCCAAACTGAAAATTTGATTTTTGGCTCCAAATTTCAGGTCCCGACCTTACGTTCTGAGCTCAATGTGGTAAAACCCGTTACAGAGGTTTTAGCACTCAGACTTGATTCAGGATGCATTTTTCTCACCTGGGATGGCATGGGCTTCCACGGGGGACACATATTTCATGTTATTTCAGCTAAACTGAAAATTGTTTTTTTTTGCTCCAAATTTCAGGTCCGGACAATAAGTTCTTAGCTCAATGTGGTAAAACCCGTTACAGAGGTTTTAGCCCTCAGACTTGATTCAGGATGCATTTTTCTCACCTGGGATGGCATGGGCTTCCACGGGGGACACATATTTCATGTTATTTCAGCCAAACTGAAAATTTGATTTTTGGCTCCAAATTTCAGGTCCCGACCTTACGTTCTGAGCTCAATGTGGTAAAACCCGTTACAGAGGTTTTAGCACTCAGACTTGATTCAGGATGCATTTTTCTCACCTGGGATGGCATGGGCTTCCACGGGGGACACATATTTCATGTTATTTCAGCCAAACTGAAAATTGTTTTTTTTTGCTCCAAATTTCAGGTCCGGACCTTAAGTTCTTAGCTCAATGTGGTAAAACCCGTTACAGAGGTTTTAGCCCTCAGACTTGATTCAGGATGCATTTTTCTCACCTGGGATGAAATGGGCTTCCACGGGGGACACATATTTCATGTTATTTCAGCCAAACTGAAAATTTGATTTTTTTGCTCCAAATTTCAGGTCCGAACCTTACGTTCTGAGCTCAATGTGGTAAAACCTGTTACAGAGGTTTAAGCACTCAGACTTGATTCAGGATGCATTTTTCTCACCTGGGATGGCATGGGCTTCCACGGGGGACACATATTTCATGTTATTTCAGCCAAACTGAAAATTCTAATTTTTGCTCCAAATTTCAGGTCCGGACCTTACGTTCTTAGCTCAATGTGGTAAAACCCGTTACAGAGGTTTTAGCCCTCAGACTTGATTTTGGATGCATTTTTCTCACCTGGGATGGCATGAGCTTCCACGGGGGACACGTATTTCATGTAATTTCAGCCAAAGTGAAAATTTGATTCTTGGCTCCAAATTTCAGGTCCCGACCTTACGTTCTGAGGTCAATGTGGTGAAACCTGTTACAGAGGTTTTAGCACTCAGACTTGATTCAGGATGCATTTTTCTCACCTGGGATGGCATGGGCTTCCACGGGGGACACATATTTCATGTTATTTCAGCCAAACTGAAAATTTGATTTTTGGCTCCAAATTTCAGGTCCCGACCTTACGTTCTGAGGTCAATGTGGTAAAACCTGTAACAGAGGTTTTAGCCCTCAGACTTGATTCAGGATGCATTTTTCTCACCTGGGATGGTATGGGCTTCCATGGGGGACACATATTTCATGTTATTTCAGCCAAACTGAAAATTTGATTTTTTGCTCCAAATTTCAGGTCCCGACCTTACGTTCTGAGCTCAATGTGGTAAAACCCGAAACAGAGGTTTTAGCACTCAGACTTGATTCAGGATGCATTTTTCTCACCTGGGATGGCATGGGCTTCCACGGGGGACACATATTTCATGTTATTTCAGCCAAACTGAAAATTTGATTTTTGGCTCCAAATTTCAGGTCCGGACCTTACGTTCTGAGTTCAATGTGGTAAAACCTGTTACAGAGGTTTTAGCCCTCAGACTTGATTCAGGATGCATTTTTCTCACCTGGGATGGTATGGGCTTCCACAGGGGACACATATTTCATGTAATTTCAGCCAAACTGAAAATTTGATTTTTTTGCTCCAAATTTCAGGTCCGGACCTTAAGTTCTTAGCTCAATGTGGTAAAACCCGAAACAGAGGTTTTAGCCCTCAGACTTGATTCAGGATGCATTTTTCTCACCTGGGATGGCATGGGCTTCCACGGGGGACACGTATTTCATGTAATTTCAGCCAAAGTGAAAATTTGATTCTTGGCTCCAAATTTCAGGTCCCGACCTTACGTTCTGAGCTCAATGTGGTAAAACCTGTTACAGAGGTTTTAGCCCTCAGACTTGATTCAGGATGCATTTTTCTCACCTGGGATGGCATGGGCTTCCACGGGGGACACATATTTCATGTTATTTCAGCCAAACTGAAAATTTGATTTTTGGCTCCAAATTTCAGGTCCCGACCTTGCGTTCTGAGCTCAATGTGGTAAAACCTGTTACAGAGGTTTTAGCCCTCAGACTTGATTCAGGATGCATTTTTCTCGACTGGGATGGCATGGGCTTCCACAGAGGACACCTACTTCATGTAACATCAGCCAAACTGAAAATTTGATTTTTTGCTCCAAATTTCAGGTCCGGACCTTACGTTCTGAGCACAATGTGGTAAAACCCGTTACAGAGGTTTTAGCCCTCAGACTTGATTCAGGATGCATTTTTCTCACCTGGGATGGCAAGAGCTTCCACAGGGGACACATATTTCATGTTATTTCAGCCAAACTGAAAATTTGATTTTTGGCTCCAAATTTCAGGTCCGGACCTTACGTTCTGAGCTCAATGTGGTAAAACCCGTTACAGAGGTTTTAGCCCTCAGACTTGATTCAGGATGCATTTTTCTCACCTGGGATGGCATGGGCTTCCACGGGGGACACATATTTCATGTTATTTCAGCCAAACTGAAAATTTGATTTTTGGCTCCAAATTTCAGGTCCAGACCTTACGTTCTGAGCTCAATGTGGTAAAACCTGTTACAGAGGTTTTAGCCCTCAGACTTGATTCAGGATGCATTTTTCTCACCTGGGATGGCATGGGCTTCCACGGGGGACACATATTTCATGTTATTTCAGCCAAACTGAAAATTTGATTTTTGGCTCCAAATTTCAGGTCCCGACCTTACGTTCTGAGCTCAATGTGGTAAAACCCGTTACAGAGGTTTTAGCACTCAGACTTGATTCAGGATGCATTTTTCTCACCTGGGATGGCATGGGCTTCCACGGGGGACACATATTTCATGTTATTTCAGCTAAACTGAAAATTGTTTTTTTTTGCTCCAAATTTCAGGTCCGGACAATAAGTTCTTAGCTCAATGTGGTAAAACCCGTTACAGAGGTTTTAGCCCTCAGACTTGATTCAGGATGCATTTTTCTCACATGGGATGGCATTGGCTTCCACGGGGGACACATATTTCATGTTCTTTCAGCCAAACTGAAAATTTGATTTTCGGCTCCAAATTTCAGGTCCGGACCTTACGTTCTGAGCTCAATGTGGTAAAACCTGCTACAGAGGTTTTAGCCCTCA
Organism: Halichoeres trimaculatus; assembly: GCF_033239565.1. Lineage (NCBI taxonomy): Eukaryota > Metazoa > Chordata > Actinopteri > Labriformes > Labridae > Halichoeres > Halichoeres trimaculatus. The sequence goes on along the minus strand of NW_027437235.1, from coordinate 156,970 downwards.
GACTTGATTCAGGATGCATTTTTCTCACCTGGGATGGCATGGGCTTCCACAGAGGACACATATTTCATGTTATTTCAGCCAAACTGAAAATTTGATTTTTTTGCTCCAAATTTCAGGTCCCGACCTTACGTTCTGAGCTCAATGTGGTAAAACCCGTTACAGAGGTTTTAGCCCTCAGACTTGATTCAGGATGCATTTTTCTCACCTGGGATGGCATGGGCTTCCACGGGGGACACATATTTCATGTTATTTCAGCCAAACTGAAAATTTGATTTTTTTGCTCCAAATTTCAGGTCCGAACCTTACGTTCTGAGCTCAATGTGGTAAAACCCGAAACAGAGGTTTAAGCACTCAGACTTGATTCAGGATGCATTTTTCTCACCTGGGATGGCATGGGCTTCCACGGGGGACACATATTTCATGTTATTTCAGCCAAACTGAAAATTCTAATTTTTGCTCCAAATTTCAGGTCCGGACCTTACGTTCTTAGCTCAATGTGGTAAAACCCGTTACAGAGGTTTTAGCCCTCAGACTTGATTTTGGATGCATTTTTCTCACCTGGGATGGCATGAGCTTCCACGGGGGACACATACTTCATGTTATTTCAGCCAAACTGAAAATTTGATTTTTGGCTCCAAATTTCAGGTCCCGACCTTATGTTCTGAGGTCAATGTGGTAAAACCTGTTACAGAGGTTTTAGCACTCAGACTTGATTCAGGATGCATTTTTCTCACCTGGGATGGTATGGGCTTCCATGGGGGACACATATTTCATGTAATTTCAGCCAAACTGAAAATTTGATTTTTTTGCTCCAAATTTCAGGTCCGGACCTTACGTTCTGAGCTCAATGTGGTAAAACCAGAAACAGAGGTTTTAGCACTCAGACTTGATTCAGGATGCATTTTTCTCACCTGGGATGGCATGGGCTTCCACGGGGGACACATATTTCATGTAATTTCAGCCAAAGTGAAAATTTGATTATTGGCTCCAAATTTCAGGTCCCGACCTTACGTTCTGAGCTCAATGTTGTAAAACCCGAAACAGAGGTTTTAGCCCTCAGACTTGATTCAGGATGCATTTTTCTCACCTGGGATGAAATGGGCTTCCACGGGGGACACATATTTCATGTTATTTCAGCCAAACTGAAAATTTGATTTTTTTGCTCCAAATTTCAGGTCCGGACCTTAAGTTCTTAGCTCAATGTGGTAAAACCCGTTACAGAGGTTTTAGCCCTCAGACTTGATTCAGGATGCATTTTTCTCACCTGGGATGGCATGAGCTTCCACAGGGGACACGTATTTCATGTAATTTCAGCCAAACTGAAAATTTGATTTTTTGCTCCAAATTTCAGGTCCCGACCTTACATTCTGAGCTCAATGTTTTAAAACCCGAAACAGGTTTTAGCCCTCAGACTTGATTCAGGATGCATTTTTCTCACCTGGGATGGCATGGGCTTCCACGGGGGACACATATTTCATGTAATTTCAGCCAAAGTGAAAATTTGATTCTTGGCTCCAAATTTCAGGTCCGGACCTTACGTTCTGAGCTCAATGTGGTAAAACCCGTTACAGAGGTTTTAGCCCTCAGACTTGATTCAGGATGCATTTTTCTCACCTGGGATGGCATGAGCTTCCACGGGGGACACATATTTCATGTTATTTCAGCCAAACTGAAAATTTGATTATTGGCTCCAAATTTCAGGTCCCGACCTTACGTTCTGAGCTCAATGTTGTAAAACCCGAAACAGAGGTTTTAGCCCTCAGACTTGATTCAGGATGCATTTTTCTCACCTGGGATGAAATGGGCTTCCACAGGGGACACATATTTCATGTTATTTCAGCCAAACTGAAAATTTGATTTTTTTGCTCCAAATTTCAGGTCCCGACCTTACATTCTGAGCTCAATGTGGTAAAACCCGTTACAGAGGTTTTAGCCCTCAGACTTGATTCAGGATGCATTTTTCTCACCTGGGATGGCATGAGCTTCCACAGGGGACACGTATTTCATGTAATTTCAGCCAAACTGAAAATTTGATTTTTTGCTCCAAATTTCAGGTCCCGACCTTACATTCTGAGCTCAATGTTTTAAAACCCGAAACAGGTTTTAGCCCTCAGACTTGATTCAGGATGCATTTTTCTCACCTGGGATGGCATGGGCTTCCACGGGGGACACATATTTCATGTTATTTCAGCCAAACTGAAAATTTGATTTTTGGCTCCAAATTTCAGGTCCCGACCTTACGTTCTTAGCTCAATGTGGTTAAACCTGTTACAGAGGTTTTAGCCCTCAGACTTGATTCAGGATGCATTTTTCTCACCTGGGATGGCATGGGCTTCCACAGGGGACACATATTTCATGTAATTTCAGCCAAACTGAAAATTTGATTTTTTTGCTCCAAATTTCAGGTCCGGACCTCATGTTCTGAGGTCAATGTGGTAAAACCTGTTACAGAGGTTTTAGCCCTCAGACTTGATTCAGGATGCATTTTTCTCGACTGGGATGGCATGGGCTTCCACAGAGGACACCTACTTCATGTAACATCAGCCAAACTGAAAATTTGAATTTTGGCTCCAAATTTCAGGTCCGGACCTTACGTTCTGAGCTCAATGTGTGAAAAAACCTGAAACAGAGGTTTTAGCCCTCAGACTTGATTCAGGATGCATTTATCTCACCTGGGATGGCATGGGATCCACAGGGGACACATATTTTATGTCATTTCAGCCAAACTGAAAATTTGATTTTTGGCTCCAAATTTCAGGTCCGGACCTTACGTTCTGAGCTCAATGTGGTAAAACCCGTTACAGAGGTTTTAGCCCTCAGACTTGATTCAGGATGCATTTTTCTCACCTGGGATGGCATGGGCTTCCACAGGGGACACGTATTTCATGTTATTTCAGCCAAACTGAAAATTTGATTTTTGGCTCCAAATTTTAGGTCCGGACCTTACGTTCTGAGCTCAATGTGGTAAAACCCGTTACAGAGGTTTTAGCCCTCAGACTTGATTCAGGATGCATTTTTCTCACCTGGGATGGCATGGGCTTCCACGGGGGACACATATTTCATGTTCTTTCAGCCAAACTGAAAATTTGATTTTTTTGCTCCAAATTTCAGGTCCCGACCTTACGTTCTGAGCTCAATGTGGTAAAACCCGTTACAGAGGTTTTAGCCCTCAGACTTGATTCAGGATGCATTTTTCTCACCTGGGATGAAATGGGCTTCCACGGGGGACACATATTTCATGTTATTTCAGCCAAACTGAAAATTTGATTTTTGGCTCCAAATTTCAGGTCCCGACCTTACGTTCTTAGCTCAATGTGGTTAAACCTGTTACAGAGGTTTTAGCCCTCAGACTTGATTCAGGATGCATTTTTCTCACCTGGGATGGCATGGGCTTCCACAGGGGACACATATTTCATGTAATTTCAGCCAAACTGAAAATTTGATTTTTTTGCTCCAAATTTCAGGTCCGGACCTCATGTTCTGAGGTCAATGTGGTAAAACCTGTTACAGAGGTTTTAGCCCTCAGACTTGATTCAGGATGCATTTTTCTCACCTGGGATGGCATGGGCTTCCACGGGGGACACATATTTCATGTTATTTCAGCCAAACTGAAAATTTGATTTTTTGCTCCAAATTTCAGGTCCCGACCTTGCGTTCTGAGCTCAATGTGGTAAAACCTGTTACAGAGGTTTTAGCCCTCAGACTTGATTCAGGATGCATTTTTCTCGACTGGGATGGCATGGGCTTCCACAGAGGACACCTACTTCATGTAACATCAGCCAAACTGAAAATTTGAATTTTGGCTCCAAATTTCAGGTCCGGACCTTACGTTCTGAGCTCAATGTGTGAAAAAACCTGAAACAGAGGTTTTAGCCCTCAGACTTGATTCAGGATGCATTTATCTCACCTGGGATGGCATGGGATCCACAGGGGACACATATTTTATGTCATTTCAGCCAAACTGAAAATTTGATTTTTGGCTCCAAATTTCAGGTCCGGACCTTACGTTCTGAGCTCAATGTGGTAAAACCCGTTACAGAGGTTTTAGCCCTCAGACTTGATTCAGGATGCATTTTTCTCACCTGGGATGGCATGGGCTTCCACAGGGGACACGTATTTCATGTTATTTCAGCCAAACTGAAAATTTGATTTTTGGCTCCAAATTTTAGGTCCGGACCTTACGTTCTGAGCTCAATGTGGTAAAACCCGTTACAGAGGTTTTAGCCCTCAGACTTGATTCAGGATGCATTTTTCTCACCTGGGATGGCATGGGCTTCCACGGGGGACACATATTTCATGTTCTTTCAGCCAAACTGAAAATTTGATTTTTTTGCTCCAAATTTCAGGTCCCGACCTTACGTTCTGAGCTCAATGTGGTAAAACCCGTTACAGAGGTTTTAGCCCTCAGACTTGATTCAGGATGCATTTTTCTCACCTGGGATGAAATGGGCTTCCACGGGGGACACATATTTCATGTTATTTCAGCCAAACTGAAAATTTGATTTTTTTGCTCCAAATTTCAGGTCCGAACCTTACGTTCTGAGCTCAATGTGGTAAAACCTGTTACAGAGGTTTAAGCACTCAGACTTGATTCAGGATGCATTTTTCTCACCTGGGATGGCATGGGCTTCCACGGGGGACACATATTTCATGTAATTTCAGCCAAACTGAAAATTCTAATTTTTGCTCCAAATTTCAGGTCCGGACCTTACGTTCTTAGCTCAATGTGGTAAAACCCGTTACAGAGGTTTTAGCCCTCAGACTTGATTTTGGATGCATTTTTCTCACCTGGGATGGCATGAGCTTCCACGGGGGACACATATTTCATGTTATTTCAGCCAAACTGAAAATTTGATTTTTGGCTCCAAATTTCAGGTCCCGACCTTACGTTCTGAGGTCAATGTGGTAAAACCTGTTACAGAGGTTTTAGCACTCAGACTTGATTCAGGATGCATTTTTCTCACCTGGGATGGCATGGGCTTCCACGGGGGACACATATTTCATGTTATTTCAGCCAAACTGAAAATTTGATTTTTGGCTCCAAATTTCAGGTCCCGACCTTACGTTCTGAGCTCAATGTGGTAAAACCCGAAACAGAGGTTTTAGCCCTCAGACTTGATTCAGGATGCATTTTTCTCACCTGGGATGGCATGGGCTTCCACGGGGGACACATATTTCATGTTATTTCAGCCAAACTGAAAATTTGATTTTTGGCTCCAAATTTCAGGTCCGGACCTTACGTTCTGAGCTCAATGTTGTAAAACCCGAAACAGAGGTTTTAGCCCTCAGACTTGATTCAGGATGCATTTTTCTCACCTGGGATGGCATGGGCTTCCACGGGGGACACATATTTCATGTTATTTCAGCCAAACTGAAAATTTGATTTTTGGCTCCAAATTTCAGGTCCGGACCTTACGTTCTGAGCTCAATGTGGTAAAACCCGTTACAGAGGTTTTAGCCCTCAGACTTGATTCAGGATGCATTTTTCTCACCTGGGATGGCATGGGCTTCCACGGGGGACACATATTTCATGTTATTTCAGCCAAACTGAAAATTTGATTTTTGGCTCCAAATTTCAGGTCCCGACCTTACGTTCTGAGTTCAATGTGGTAAAACCTGTTACAGAGGTTTTAGCCCTCAGACTTGATTCAGGATGCATTTTTCTCACCTGGGATGGCATGGGCTTCCACAGGGGACACATATTTCATGTAATTTCAGCCAAACTGAAAATTTGATTTTTTTGCTCCAAATTTCAGGTCCGGACCTTACGTTCTGAGCTCAATGTGGTAAAACCCGAAACAGAGGTTTTAGCCCTCAGACTTGATTCAGGATGCATTTTTCTCACCTGGGATGGCATGGGCTTCCACGGGGGACACATATTTCATGTTATTTCAGCCAAACTGAAAATTTGATTTTTTTGCTCCAAATTTCAGGTCCGGACCTCACGTTCTGAGCTCAATGTGGTAAAACAAGTTACAGAGGTTTTAGCACTCAGACTTGATTCAGGATGCATTTTTCTCACCTGGGATGGCATGGGCTTCCACGGGGGACACGTATTTCATGTAATTTCAGCCAAAGTGAAAATTTGATTCTTGGCTCCAAATTTCAGGTCCCGACCTTACGTTCTGAGCTCAATGTGGTAAAACCCGAAACAGAGGTTTTAGCCCTCAGACTTGATTCAGGATGCATTTTTCTCACCTGGGATGGCATGGGCTTCCACGGGGGACACATATTTCATGTAATTTCAGCCAAACTGAAAATTTGATTTTTTGCTCCAAATTTCAGGTCCCGACCTTACGTTCTGAGCTCAATGTGGTAAAACCTGAAACAGAGGTTTAACCCTCAGACTTGATTCAGGATGCATTTTTCTCACCTGGGATGGCATGAGCTTCCACGGGGGACACATATTTCATGTAATTTCAGCCAAACTGAAAATTTGATTTTTTGCTCCAAATTTCGGGTCCGGACCTTACGTTCTGAACTCAATGTGGTAAAACCCGAAACAGAGGTTTTAGCCCTCAGACTTGATTCAGGGTGCATCTTTCTCACCTGGGATGGCATGGGCTTCCACGGGGGACACATATTTCATGTTATTTCAGCCAAACTGAAAATTTGATTTTTTTGCTCCAAATTTCAGGTCCGGACCTTACGTTCTTAGCTCAATGTGGTAAAACCCGTTACAGAGGTTTTAGCACTCAGACTTGATTCAGGATGCATTTTTCTCACCTGGGATGGCATGGGCTTCCACGGGGGACACATATTTCATGTAATTTCAGCCAAACTGAAAATTCTAATTTTTGCTCCAAATTTCAGGTCCGGACCTTACGTTCTTAGCTCAATGTGGTAAAACCCGTTACAGAGGTTTTAGCCCTCAGACTTGATTCAGGATGCATTTTTCTCACCTGGGATGGCATGAGCTTCCACAGGGGACACGTATTTCATGTAATTTCAGCCAAACTGAAAATTTGATTTTTTGCTCCAAATTTCAGATCCGGACCTTACGTTCTGAGCTCAATGTTTAAAAACCCGAAACAGGTTTTAGCCCTCAGACTTGATTCAGGATGCATTTTTCTCACCTGGGATGGCAAGAGCTTCCACAGGGGACACGTATTTCATGTTATTTCAGCCAAACTGAAAATTTGATTTTTTGCTCCAAATTTCAGGTCCCGACCTTACGTTCTGAGCTCAATGTGGTAAAACCCGTTACAGAGATTTTAGCCCTCAGACTTGATTCAGGATGCATTTTTCTCACCTGGGATGAAATGGGCTTCCACGGGGGACACATATTTCATGTTATTTCAGCCAAACTGAAAATTTGATTTTTTTGCTCCAAATTTCAGGTCCGGACCTCACGTTCTGAGCTCAATGTGGTAAAACAAGTTACAGAGGTTTTAGCACTCAGACTTGATTCAGGATGCATTTTTCTCACCTGGGATGGCATGGGCTTCCACGGGGGACACGTATTTCATGTAATTTCAGCCAAACTGAAAATTTGATTTTTGGCTCCAAATTTCAGGTCCCGACCTTACGTTCTGAGCTCAATGTGGTAAAACCTGTTACAGAGGTTTTAGCCCTCAGACTTGATTCAGGATGCATTTTTCTCGACTGGGATGGCATGGGCTTCCACAGAGGACACCTACTTCATGTAACATCAGCCAAACTGAAAATTTGATTTTTTGCTCCAAATTTCAGGTCCGGACCTTACGTTCTGAGCTCAATGTGGTAAAACCCGTTACAGAGGTTTTAGCCCTCAGACTTGATTCAGGATGCATTTTTCTCACCTGGGATGGCATGGGCTTCCACGGGGGACACATATTTCATGTTATTTCAGCCAAACTGAAAATTTGATTTTTGGCTCCAAATTTCAGGTCCAGACCTTACGTTCTGAGCTCAATGTGGTAAAACCTGTTACAGAGGTTTTAGCCCTCAGACTTGATTCAGGATGCATTTTTCTCACCTGGGATGGCATGGGCTTCCACGGGGGACACATATTTCATGTTATTTCAGCCAAACTGAAAATTTGATTTTTGGCTCCAAATTTCAGGTCCCGACCTTACGTTCTGAGCTCAATGTGGTAAAACCCGTTACAGAGGTTTTAGCACTCAGACTTGATTCAGGATGCATTTTTCTCACCTGGGATGGCATGGGCTTCCACGGGGGACACATATTTCATGTAATTTCAGCCAAACTGAAAATTGTTTTTTTTTGCTCCAAATTTCAGGTCCGGACCTCACGTTCTGAGGTCAATGTGGTAAAACCTGTTACAGAGGTTTTAGCCCTCAGACTTGATTCAGGATGCATTTTTCTCACCTGGGATGGCATGGGCTTCCACGGGGGACACATATTTCATGTTCTTTCAGCCAAACTGAAAATTTGATTTTCGGCTCCAAATTTCAGGTCCGGACCTTACGTTCTGAGCTCAATGTGGTAAAACCTGTTACAGAGGTTTTAGCCCTCAGACTTGATTCAGGATGCATTTTTCTCACCTGGGATGGCATGGGCTTCCACGGGGGACACATATTTCATGTTATTTCAGCCAAACTGAAAATTTGATTTTTTTGCTCCAAATTTCAGGTCCGAACCTTACGTTCTGAGCTCAATGTGGTAAAACCTGTTACAGAGGTTTTAGCACTCAGACTTGATTCAGGATGCATTTTTCTCACCTGGGATGGCATGGGCTTCCACGGGGGACACATATTTCATGTTATTTCAGCCAAACTGAAAATTCTAATTTTTGCTCCAAATTTCAGGTCCGGACCTTACGTTCTTAGCTCAATGTGGTAAAAACCGTTACAGAGGTTTTAGCCCTCAGACTTGATTTTGGATGCATTTTTCTCACCTGGGATGGCATGAGCTTCCACGGGGGACACATATTTCATGTTATTTCAGCCAAACTGAAAATTTGATTTTTGGCTCCAAATTTCAGGTCCCGACCTTACGTTCTGAGGTCAATGTGGTAAAACCTGTTACAGAGGTTTTAGCACTCAGACTTGATTCAGGATGCATTTTTCTCACCTGGGATGGTATGGGCTTCCATGGGGGACACATATTTCATGTAATTTCAGCCAAACTGAAAATTTGATTTTTTTGCTCCAAATTTCAGGTCCGGACCTTACGTTCTGAGCTCAATGTGGTAAAACCCGAAACAGAGGTTTTAGCACTCAGACTTGATTCAGGATGCATTTTTCTCACCTGGGATGGCATGGGCTTCCACGGGGGACACATATTTCATGTAATTTCAGCCAAAGTGAAAATTTGATTATTGGCTCCAAATTTCAGGTCCCGACCTTACGTTCTGAGCTCAATGTTGTAAAACCCGAAACAGAGGTTTTAGCCCTCAGACTTGATTCAGGATGCATTTTTCTCACCTGGGATGAAATGGGCTTCCACGGGGGACACATATTTCATGTTATTTCAGCCAAACTGAAAATTTGATTTTTTTGCTCCAAATTTCAGGTCCGGACCTTAAGTTCTTAGCTCAATGTGGTAAAACCCGTTACAGAGGTTTTAGCCCTCAGACTTGATTCAGGATGCATTTTTCTCACCTGGGATGGCATGAGCTTCCACAGGGGACACGTATTTCATGTAATTTCAGCCAAACTGAAAATTTGATTTTTTGCTCCAAATTTCAGGTCCCGACCTTACATTCTGAGCTCAATGTTTTAAAACCCGAAACAGGTTTTAGCCCTCAGACTTGATTCAGGATGCATTTTTCTCACCTGGGATGGCATGGGCTTCCACGGGGGACACATATTTCATGTTATTTCAGCCAAACTGAAAATTTGATTTTTTTGCTCCAAATTTCAGGTCCCGACCTTACGTTCTGAGCTCAATGTGGTAAAACCCGTTACAGAGGTTTTAGCCCTCAGACTTGATTCAGGATGCATTTTTCTCACCTGGGATGAAATGGGCTTCCACGGGGGACACATATTTCATGTTATTTCAGCCAAACTGAAAATTTGATTTTTTTGCTCCAAATTTCAGGTCCGAACCTTACGTTCTGAGCTCAATGTGGTAAAACCTGTTACAGAGGTTTAAGCACTCAGACTTGATTCAGGATGCATTTTTCTCACCTGGGATGGCATGGGCTTCCACGGGGGACACATATTTCATGTTATTTCAGCCAAACTGAAAATTCTAATTTTTGCTCCAAATTTCAGGTCCGGACCTTACGTTCTTAGCTCAATGTGGTAAAACCCGTTACAGAGGTTTTAGCCCTCAGACTTGATTTTGGATGCATTTTTCTCACCTGGGATGGCATGAGCTTCCACGGGGGACACATATTTCATGTTATTTCAGCCAAACTGAAAATTTGATTTTTGGCTCCAAATTTCAGGTCCCGACCTTACGTTCTGAGGTCAATGTGGTGAAACCTGTTACAGAGGTTTTAGCACTCAGACTTGATTCAGGATGCATTTTTCTCACCTGGGATGGTATGGGCTTCCATGGGGGACACATATTTCATGTTATTTCAGCCAAACTGAAAATTTGATTTTTTGCTCCAAATTTCAGGTCCCGACCTTACGTTCTGAGCTCAATGTGGTAAAACCCGAAACAGAGGTTTTAGCACTCAGACTTGATTCAGGATGCATTTTTCTCACCTGGGATGGCATGGGCTTCCACGGGGGACACATATTTCATGTTATTTCAGCCAAACTGAAAATTTGATTTTTGGCTCCAAATTTCAGGTCCGGACCTTACGTTCTGAGTTCAATGTGGTAAAACCTGTTACAGAGGTTTTAGCCCTCAGACTTGATTCAGGATGCATTTTTCTCACCTGGGATGGCATGGGCTTCCACAGGGGACACATATTTCATGTAATTTCAGCCGAACTGAAAATTTGATTTTTTTGCTCCAAATTTCAGGTCCGGACCTCACGTTCTGAGGTCAATGTGGTAAAACCTGTTACAGAGGTTTTAGCCCTCAGACTTGATTCAGGATGCATTTTTCTCACCTGGGATGGCATGGGCTTCCACGGGGGACACATATTTCATGTTATTTCAGCCAAACTGAAAATTTGATTTTTTGCTCCAAATTTCAGGTCCCGACCTTGCGTTCTGAGCTCAATGTGGTAAAACCTGTTACAGAGGTTTTAGCCCTCAGACTTGATTCAGGATGCATTTTTCTCGACTGGGATGGCATGGGCTTCCACAGAGGACACCTACTTCATGTAACATCAGCCAAACTGAAAATTTGAATTTTGGCTCCAAATTTCAGGTCCGGACCTTACGTTCTGAGCTCAATGTGTGAAAAAACCTGAAACAGAGGTTTTAGCCCTCAGACTTGATTCAGGATGCATTTTTCTCACCTGGGATGGCATGGGATCCACAGGGGACACATATTTTATGTCATTTCAGCCAAACTGAAAATTTGATTTTTGGCTCCAAATTTCAGGTCCGGACCTTACGTTCTGAGCTCAATGTGGTAAAACCCGAAACAGAGGTTTTAGCACTCAGACTTGATTCAGGATGCATTTTTCTCACCTGGGATGGCATGGGCTTCCACGGGGGACACATATTTCATGTTATTTCAGCCAAAGTGAAAATTTGATTTTTGGCTCCAAATTTTAGGTCCGGACCTTACGTTCTGAGCTCAATGTGGTAAAACCCGTTACAGAGGTTTTAGCCCTCAGACTTGATTCAGGATGCATTTTTCTCACCTGGGATGAAATGGGCTTCCACGGGGGACACATATTTCATGTTCTTTCAGCCAAACTGAAAATTTGATTTTTTTGCTCCAAATTTCAGGTCCCGACCTTACGTTCTGAGCTCAATGTGGTAAAACCCGAAACAGAGGTTTTAGCCCTCAGACTTGATTCAGGATGCATTTTTCTCACCTGGGATGAAATGGGCTTCCACGGGGGACACATATTTCATGTTATTTCAGCCAAACTGAAAATTTGATTTTTTTGCTCCAAATTTCAGGTCCGAACCTTACGTTCTGAGCTCAATGTGGTAAAACCTGTTACAGAGGTTTAAGCACTCAGACTTGATTCAGGATGCATTTTTCTCACCTGGGATGGCATGGGCTTCCACGGGGGACACATATTTCATGTTATTTCAGCCAAACTGAAAATTCTAATTTTTGCTCCAAATTTCAGGTCCGGACCTTACGTTCTTAGCTCAATGTGGTAAAACCCGTTACAGAGGTTTTAGCCCTCAGACTTGATTTTGGATGCATTTTTCTCACCTGGGATGGCATGAGCTTCCACGGGGGACACATATTTCATGTTATTTCAGCCAAACTGAAAATTTGATTTTTGGCTCCAAATTTCAGGTCCCGACCTTACGTTCTGAGGTCAATGTGGTAAAACCTGTTACAGAGGTTTTAGCACTCAGACTTGATTCAGGATGCATTTTTCTCACCTGGGATGGCATGGGCTTCCACGGGGGACACATATTTCATGTTATTTCAGCCAAACTGAAAATTTGATTTTTGGCTCCAAATTTCGGGTCCCGACCTTACGTTCTGAGCTCAATGTGGTAAAACCCGAAACAGAGGTTTTAGCCCTCAGACTTGATTCAGGATGCATTTTTCTCACCTGGGATGGCATGAGCTTCCACGGGGGACACATATTTCATGTTATTTCAGCCAAACTGAAAATTTGATTTTTGGCTCCAAATTTCAGGTCCCGACCTTACGTTCTGAGTTCAATGTGGTAAAACCTGTTACAGAGGTTTTAGCCCTCAGACTTGATTCAGGATGCATTTTTCTCACCTGGGATGGCATGGGCTTCCACAGGGGACACATATTTCATGTAATTTCAGCCAAACTGAAAATTTGATTTTTTTGCTCCAAATTTCAGGTCCGGACCTTACGTTCTGAGCTCAATGTGGTAAAACCCGAAACAGAGGTTTTAGCCCTCAGACTTGATTCAGGATGCATTTTTCTCACCTGGGATGGCATGGGCTTCCACGGGGGACACATATTTCATGTTATTTCAGCCAAACTGAAAATTTGATTTTTTTGCTCCAAATTTCAGGTCCGGACCTCACGTTCTGAGCTCAATGTGGTAAAACAAGTTACAGAGGTTTTAGCACTCAGACTTGATTCAGGATGCATTTTTCTCACCTGGGATGGCATGGGCTTCCACGGGGGACACGTATTTCATGTAATTTCAGCCAAAGTGAAAATTTGATTCTTGGCTCCAAATTTCAGGTCCCGACCTTACGTTCTGAGCTCAATGTGGTAAAACCCGAAACAGAGGTTTTAGCCCTCAGACTTGATTCAGGATGCATTTTTCTCACCTGGGATGGCATGGGCTTCCACGGGGGACACATATTTCATGTTATTTCAGCCAAACTGAAAATTTGATTTTTTGCTCCAAATTTCAGGTCCCGACCTTACGTTCTGAGCTCAATGTGGTAAAACCTGAAACAGAGGTTTAACCCTCAGACTTGATTCAGGATGCATTTTTCTCACCTGGGATGGCATGAGCTTCCACGGGGGACACATATTTCATGTAATTTCAGCCAAACTGAAAATTTGATTTTTTTGCTCCAAATTTCAGGTCCGGACCTTACGTTCTTAGCTCAATGTGGTAAAACCCGTTACAGAGGTTTTAGCACTCAGACTTGATTCAGGATGCATTTTTCTCACCTGGGATGGCATGGGCTTCCACGGGGGACACATATTTCATGTAACATCAGCCAAACTGAAAAATTTGATTTTTTTGCTCCAAATTTCAGGTCCGGACCTTACGTTCTGAGCTCAATGTGGTAAAACCCGTTACAGAGATTTTAGCCCTCAGACTTGATTCAGGATGCATTTTTCTCACCTGGGATGGCATGGGCTTCCACGGGGGACACATATTTCATGTAATTTCAGCCAAACTGAAAATTCTAATTTTTGCTCCAAATTTCAGGTCCGGACCTTACGTTCTTAGCTCAATGTGGTAAAACCCGTTACAGAGGTTTTAGCCCTCAGACTTGATTCAGGATGCATTTTTCTCACCTGGGATGGCATGAGCTTCCACAGGGGACACGTATTTCATGTAATTTCAGCCAAACTGAAAATTTGATTTTTTGCTCCAAATTTCAGATCCGGACCTTACGTTCTGAGCTCAATGTTTAAAAACCCGAAACAGGTTTTAGCCCTCAGACTTGATTCAGGATGCATTTTTCTCACCTGGGATGGCAAGAGCTTCCACAGGGGACACGTATTTCATGTTATTTCAGCCAAACTGAAAATTTGATTTTTTGCTCCAAATTTCAGGTCCCGACCTTACGTTCTGAGCTCAATGTGGTAAAACCCGTTACAGAGATTTTAGCCCTCAGACTTGATTCAGGATGCATTTTTCTCACCTGGGATGAAATGGGCTTCCACGGGGGACACATATTTCATGTTATTTCAGCCAAACTGAAAATTTGATTTTTTTGCTCCAAATTTCAGGTCCGGACCTCACGTTCTGAGCTCAATGTGGTAAAACAAGTTACAGAGGTTTTAGCACTCAGACTTGATTCAGGATGCATTTTTCTCACCTGGGATGGCATGGGCTTCCACGGGGGGACACGTATTTCATGTAATTTCAGCCAAACTGAAAATTTGATTTTTGGCTCCAAATTTCAGGTCCCGACCTTACGTTCTGAGCTCAATGTGGTAAAACCCGAAACAGAGGTTTTAGCCCTCAGACTTGATTCAGGATGCATTTTTCTCACCTGGGATGGCATGGGCTTCCACGGGGGACACATATTTCATGTTATTTCAGCCAAACTGAAAATTTGATTTTTGGCTCCAAATTTCAGGTCCCGACCTTGCGTTCTGAGCTCAATGTGGTAAAACCTGTTACAGAGGTTTTAGCCCTCAGACTTGATTCAGGATGCATTTTTCTCGACTGGGATGGCATGGGCTTCCACAGAGGACACCTACTTCATGTAACATCAGCCAAACTGAAAATTTGATTTTTTTGCTCCAAATTTCAGGTCCGGACCTTACGTTCTGAACTCAATGTGGTAAAACCCGTTACAGAGGTTTTAGCCCTCAGACTTGATTTTGGATGCATTTTTCTCACCTGGGATGGCATGAGCTTCCACGGGGGACACATATTTCATGTTATTTCAGCCAAACTGAAAATTTGATTTTTGGCTCCAAATTTCAGGTCCGAACCTTACGTTCTGAGGTCAATGTGGTAAAACCTGTTACAGAGGTTTTAGCACTCAGACTTGATTCAGGATGCATTTTTCTCACCTGGGATGGCAAGAGCTTCCACAGGGGACACCTACTTCATGTAACATCAGCCAAACTGAAAATTTGATTTTTTGCTCCAAATTTCAGGTCCGGACCTTACGTTCTGAACTCAATGTGGTAAAACCCGTTACAGAGGTTTTAGCCCTCAGACTTGATTCAGGATGCATTTTTCTCACCTGGGATGGCATGGGCTTCCACGGGGGACACATATTTCATGTAATTTCAGCCAAAGTGAAAATTTGATTCTTGGCTCCAAATTTCAGGTCCGGACCTTACGTTCTGAGCTCAATGTGGTAAAACCCGTTACAGAGGTTTTAGCCCTCAGACTTGATTCAGGATGCATTTTTCTCACCTGGGATGGCATGGGCTTCCACGGGGGACACATATTTGATGTTATTTCAGCCAAACTGAAAATTTGATTTTTGGCTCCAAATTTTAGGTCCGGACCTTACGTTCTGAGCTCAATGTGGTAAAACCCGTTACAGAGGTTTTAGCCCTCAGACTTGATTCAGGATGCATTTTTCTCACCTGGGATGGCATGAGCTTCCACGGGGGACACATATTTCATGTTATTTCAGCCAAACTGAAAATTTGATTATTGGCTCCAAATTTCAGGTCCCGACCTTACGTTCTGAGCTCAATGTTGTAAAACCCGAAACAGAGGTTTTAGCCCTCAGACTTGATTCAGGATGCATTTTTCTCACCTGGGATGAAATGGGCTTCCACGGGGGACACATATTTCATGTTATTTCAGCCAAACTGAAAATTTGATTTTTTTGCTCCAAATTTCAGGTCCCGACCTTACGTTCTGAGCTCAATGTGGTAAAACCCGTTACAGAGGTTTTAGCCCTCAGACTTGATTCAGGATGCATTTTTCTCACCTGGGATGAAATGGGCTTCCACGGGGGACACATATTTCATGTTATTTCAGCCAAACTGAAAATTTGATTTTTTTGCTCCAAATTTCAGGTCCGAACCTTACGTTCTGAGCTCAATGTGGTAAAACCTGTTACAGAGGTTTAAGCACTCAGACTTGATTCAGGATGCATTTTTCTCACCTGGGATGGCATGGGCTTCCACAGGGGACACATATTTCATGTTATTTCAGCCAAACTGAAAATTCTAATTTTTGCTCCAAATTTCAGGTCCGGACCTTACGTTCTTAGCTCAATGTGGTAAAACCCGTTACAGAGGTTTTAGCCCTCAGACTTGATTTTGGATGCATTTTTCTCACCTGGGATGGCATGAGCTTCCACGGGGGACACATATTTCATGTTATTTCAGCCAAACTGAAAATTTGATTTTTGGCTCCAAATTTCAGGTCCCGACCTTACGTTCTGAGGTCAATGTGGTGAAACCTGTTACAGAGGTTTTAGCACTCAGACTTGATTCAGGATGCATTTTTCTCACCTGGGATGGCATGGGCTTCCACGGGGGACACATATTTCATGTTATTTCAGCCAAACTGAAAATTTGATTTTTGGCTCCAAATTTCAGGTCCCGACCTTACGTTCTGAGGTCAATGTGGTAAAACCTGTAACAGAGGTTTTAGCCCTCAGACTTGATTCAGGATGCATTTTTCTCACCTGGGATGGTATGGGCTTCCATGGGGGACACATATTTCATGTTATTTCAGCCAAACTGAAAATTTGATTTTTTGCTCCAAATTTCAGGTCCCGACCTTACGTTCTGAGCTCAATGTGGTAAAACCCGTTACAGAGGTTTTAGCACTCAGACTTGATTCAGGATGCATTTTTCTCACCTGGGATGGCATGGGCTTCCACGGGGGACACATATTTCATGTTATTTCAGCCAAACTGAAAATTTGATTTTTGGCTCCAAATTTCAGGTCCGGACCTTACGTTCTGAGTTCAATGTGGTAAAACCTGTTACAGAGGTTTTAGCCCTCAGACTTGATTCAGGATGCATTTTTCTCACCTGGGATGGCATGGGCTTCCACGGGGGACACATATTTCATGTAATTTCAGCCAAACTGAAAATTTGATTTTTTTGCTCCAAATTTCAGGTCCGGACCTTACGTTCTGAGCTCAATGTGGTAAAACCCGAAACAGAGGTTTTAGCCCTCAGACTTGATTCAGGATGCATTTTTCTCACCTGGGATGGCATGGGCTTCCACGGGGGACACATATTTCATGTTCTTTCAGCCAAACTGAAAATTTGATTTTTTTGCTCCAAATTTCAGGTCCGGACCTCACGTTCTGAGCTCAATGTGGTAAAACAAGTTACAGAGGTTTTAGCACTCAGACTTGATTCAGGATGCATTTTTCTCACCTGGGATGGCATGGGCTTCCACGGGGGACACGTATTTCATGTAATTTCAGCCAAACTGAAAATTTGATTTTTTTGCTCCAAATTTCAGGTCCCGACCTTACGTTCTGAGCTCAATGTGGTAAAACCTGTTACAGAGGTTTTAGCCCTCAGACTTGATTCAGGATGCATTTTTCTCACCTGGGATGGCATGGGCTTCCACGGGGGACACATATTTCATGTTATTTCAGCCAAACTGAAAATTTGATTTTTGGCTCCAAATTTCAGGTCCGGACCTTACGTTCTGAGCTCAATGTGGTAAAACCCGTTACAGAGGTTTTAGCACTCAGACTTGATTCAGGATGCATTTTTCTCACCTGGGATGGCATGGGCTTCCACGGGGGACACATATTTCATGTAATTTCAGCCAAACTGAAAATTGTTTTTTTTTGCTCCAAATTTCAGGTCCGGACCTTACGTTCTTAGCTCAATGTGGTAAAACCCGTTACAGAGGTTTTAGCCCTCAGACTTGATTCAGGATGCATTTTTCTCACCTGGGATGGCATTGGCTTCCACGGGGGACACATATTTCATGTTCTTTCAGCCAAACTGAAAATTTGATTTTCTGCTCCAAATTTCAGGTCCGGACCTTACGTTCTGAGCTCAATGTGGTAAAACCTGTTACAGAGGTTTTAGCCCTCAGACTTGATTCAGGATGCATTTTTCTCACCTGGGATGGCATGGGCTTCCACGGGGGACACATATTTCATGTTCTTTCAGCCAAACTGAAAATTTGATTTTTTTGCTCCAAATTTCAGGTCCCGACCTTACGTTCTGAGCTCAATGTGGTAAAACCCGTTACAGAGGTTTTAGCCCTCAGACTTGATTCAGGATGCATTTTTCTCACCTGGGATGGCATGGGCTTCCACGGGGGACACATATTTCATGTTATTTCAGCCAAACTGAAAATTTGATTTTTTTGCTCCAAATTTCAGGTCCGAACCTTACGTTCTGAGCTCAATGTGGTAAAACCCGAAACAGAGGTTTAAGCACTCAGACTTGATTCAGGATGCATTTTTCTCACCTGGGATGGCATGGGCTTCCACGGGGGACACATATTTCATGTTATTTCAGCCAAACTGAAAATTCTAATTTTTGCTCCAAATTTCAGGTCCGGACCTTACGTTCTTAGCTCAATGTGGTAAAACCCGTTACAGAGGTTTTAGCCCTCAGACTTGATTTTGGATGCATTTTTCTCACCTGGGATGGCATGAGCTTCCACGGGGGACACATATTTCATGTTATTTCAGCCAAACTGAAAATTTGATTTTTGGCTCCAAATTTCAGGTCCCGACCTTACGTTCTGAGGTCAATGTGGTAAAACCTGTTACAGAGGTTTTAGCACTCAGACTTGATTCAGGATGCATTTTTCTCACCTGGGATGGTATGGGCTTCCATGGGGGACACATATTTCATGTAATTTCAGCCAAACTGAAAATTTGATTTTTGGCTCCAAATTTCAGGTCCCGACCTTACGTTCTGAGCTCAATGTGGTAAAACCCGTTACAGAGGTTTTAGCACTCAGACTTGATTCAGGATGCATTTTTCTCACCTGGGATGGCATGGGCTTCCACGGGGGACACATATTTCATGTAATTTCAGCCAAACTGAAAATTGTTTTTTTTTGCTCCAAATTTCAGGTCCGGACCTTACGTTCTTAGCTCAATGTGGTAAAACCCGTTACAGAGGTTTTAGCCCTCAGACTTGATTCAGGATGCATTTTTCTCACCTGGGATGGCATTGGCTTCCACGGGGGACACATATTTCATGTTCTTTCAGCCAAACTGAAAATTTGATTTTCGGCTCCAAATTTCAGGTCCGGACCTTACGTTCTGAGCTCAATGTGGTAAAACCTGTTACAGAGGTTTTAGCCCTCAGACTTGATTCAGGATGCATTTTTCTCACCTGGGATGGCATGGGCTTCCACGGGGGACACATATTTCATGTTCTTTCAGCCAAACTGAAAATTTGATTTTTTTGCTCCAAATTTCAGGTCCCGACCTTACGTTCTGAGCTCAATGTGGTAAAACCCGTTACAGAGGTTTTAGCCCTCAGACTTGATTCAGGATGCATTTTTCTCACCTGGGATGGCATGGGCTTCCACGGGGGACACATATTTCATGTTATTTCAGCCAAACTGAAAATTTGATTTTTTTGCTCCAAATTTCAGGTCCGGACCTTACGTTCTTAGCTCAATGTGGTAAAACCCGTTACAGAGGTTTTAGCCCTCAGACTTGATTTTGGATGCATTTTTCTCACCTGGGATGGCATGAGCTTCCACGGGGGACACATATTTCATGTTATTTCAGCCAAACTGAAAATTTGATTTTTGGCTCCAAATTTCAGGTCCCGACCTTACGTTCTGAGGTCAATGTGGTAAAACCTGTTACAGAGGTTTTAGCACTCAGACTTGATTCAGGATGCATTTTTCTCACCTGGGATGGTATGGGCTTCCATGGGGGACACATATTTCATGTAATTTCAGCCAAACTGAAAATTTGATTTTTTTGCTCCAAATTTCAGGTCCGGACCTTACGTTCTGAGCTCAATGTGGTAAAACCCGAAACAGAGGTTTTAGCACTCAGACTTGATTCAGGATGCATTTTTCTCACCTGGGATGGCATGGGCTTCCACGGGGGACACATATTTCATGTAATTTCAGCCAAAGTGAAAATTTGATTATTGGCTCCAAATTTCAGGTCCCGACCTTACGTTCTGAGCTCAATGTTGTAAAACCCGAAACAGAGGTTTTAGCCCTCAGACTTGATTCAGGATGCATTTTTCTCACCTGGGATGAAATGGGCTTCCACGGGGGACACATATTTCATGTTATTTCAGCCAAACTGAAAATTTGATTTTTTTGCTCCAAATTTCAGGTCCGGACCTTAAGTTCTTAGCTCAATGTGGTAAAACCCGTTACAGAGGTTTTAGCCCTCAGACTTGATTCAGGATGCATTTTTCTCACCTGGGATGGCATGTGCTTCCACAGGGGACACGTATTTCATGTAATTTCAGCCAAACTGAAAATTTGATTATTGGCTCCAAATTTCAGGTCCCGACCTTACGTTCTGAGCTCAATGTTGTAAAACCCGAAACAGAGGTTTTAGCCCTCAGACTTGATTCAGGATGCATTTTTCTCACCTGGGATGAAATGGGCTTCCACGGGGGACACATATTTCATGTTATTTCAGCCAAACTGAAAATTTGATTTTTTTGCTCCAAATTTCAGGTCCCGACCTTACATTCTGAGCTCAATGTGGTAAAACCCGTTACAGAGGTTTTAGCCCTCAGACTTGATTCAGGATGCATTTTTCTCACCTGGGATGGCATGAGCTTCCACAGGGGACACGTATTTCATGTAATTTCAGCCAAACTGAAAATTTGATTTTTGGCTCCAAATTTCAGGTCCGGACCTTACGTTCTGAGCTAGATGTGTTAAAACCCGTTACAGAGGTTTTAGCCCTCAGACTTGATTCAGGATGCATTTTTCTCACCTGGGATGGCATGGGCTTCCACAGGGGACACGTATTTCATGTTATTTCAGCCAAACTGAAAATTTGATTTTTGGCTCCAAATTTTAGGTCCGGACCTTACGTTCTGAGCTCAATGTGGTAAAACCCGTTACAGAGGTTTTAGCCCTCAGACTTGATTCAGGATGCATTTTTCTCACCTGGGATGGCATGGGCTTCCACAGGGGACACATATTTCATGTTCTTTCAGCCAAACTGAAAATTTGATTTTTTTGCTCCAAATTTCAGGTCCCGACCTTACGTTCTGAGCTCAATGTGGTAAAACCCGTTACAGAGGTTTTAGCCCTCAGACTTGATTCAGGATGCATTTTTCTCACCTGGGATGAAATGGGCTTCCACGGGGGACACATATTTCATGTTATTTCAGCCAAACTGAAAATTTGATTTTTTTGCTCCAAATTTCAGGTCCGAACCTTACGTTCTGAGCTCAATGTGGTAAAACCTGTTACAGAGGTTTAAGCACTCAGACTTGATTCAGGATGCATTTTTCTCACCTGGGATGGCATGGGCTTCCACGGGGGACACATATTTCATGTTATTTCAGCCAAACTGAAAATTCTAATTTTTGCTCCAAATTTCAGGTCCGGACCTTACGTTCTTAGCTCAATGTGGTAAAACCCGTTACAGAGGTTTTAGCCCTCAGACTTGATTTTGGATGCATTTTTCTCACCTGGGATGGCATGAGCTTCCACGGGGGACACATATTTCATGTTATTTCAGCCAAACTGAAAATTTGATTATTGGCTCCAAATTTCAGGTCCCGACCTTACGTTCTGAGGTCAATGTGGTAAAACCTGTTACAGAGGTTTTAGCACTCAGACTTGATTCAGGATGCATTTTTCTCACCTGGGATGGCATGGGCTTCCACGGGGGACACATATTTCATGTTATTTCAGCCAAACTGAAAATTTGATTTTTGGCTCCAAATTTCAGGTCCCGACCTTACGTTCTGAGGTCAATGTGGTAAAACCTGTAACAGAGGTTTTAGCCCTCAGACTTGATTCAGGATGCATTTTTCTCACCTGGGATGGTATGGGCTTCCATGGGGGACACATATTTCATGTTATTTCAGCCAAACTGAAAATTTGATTTTTTTGCTCCAAATTTCAGGTCCCGACCTTACGTTCTGAGCTCAATGTGGTAAAACCCGAAACAGAGGTTTTAGCCCTCAGACTTGATTCAGGATGCATTTTTCTCACCTGGGATGGCATGGGCTTCCACGGGGGACACATATTTCATGTTATTTCAGCCAAAGTGAAAATTTGATTCTTGGCTCCAAATTTCAGGTCCGGACCTTACGTTCTGAGCTCAATGTGGTAAAACCCGTTACAGAGGTTTTAGCCCTCAGACTTGATTCAGGATGCATTTTTCTCACCTGGGATGGCATGAGCTTCCACGGGGGACACATATTTCATGTTATTTCAGCCAAACTGAAAATTTGATTTTTGGCTCCAAATTTCAGGTCCGAACCTTACGTTCTGAGGTCAATGTGGTAAAACCTGTTACAGAGGTTTTAGCACTCAGACTTGATTCAGGATGCATTTTTCTCACCTGGGATGGTATGGGCTTCCATGGGGGACACATATTTCATGTAATTTCAGCCAAACTGAAAATTTGATTTTTTTGCTCCAAATTTCAGGTCCCGACCTTACATTCTGAGCTCAATGTTTTAAAACCCGAAACAGGTTTTAGCCCTCAGACTTGATTCAGGATGCATTTTTCTCACCTGGGATGGCATGGGCTTCCACGGGGGACACATATTTCATGTAATTTCAGCCAAAGTGAAAATTTGATTCTTGGCTCCAAATTTCAGGTCCGGACCTTACGTTCTGAGCTCAATGTGGTAAAACCCGAAACAGAGGTTTTAGCCCTCAGACTTGATTCAGGATGCATTTTTCTCACCTGGGATGGCATGGGCTTCCACGGGGGACACATATTTGATGTTATTTCAGCCAAACTGAAAATTTGATTTTTGGCTCCAAATTTTAGGTCCGGACCTTACGTTCTGAGCTCAATGTGGTAAAACCCGTTACAGAGGTTTTAGCCCTCAGACTTGATTCAGGATGCATTTTTCTCACCTGGGATGGCATGAGCTTCCACGGGGGACACATATTTCATGTTATTTCAGCCAAACTGAAAATTTGATTATTGGCTCCAAATTTCAGGTCCCGACCTTACGTTCTGAGCTCAATGTTGTAAAACCCGAAACAGAGGTTTTAGCCCTCAGACTTGATTCAGGATGCATTTTTCTCACCTGGGATGAAATGGGCTTCCACGGGGGACACATATTTCATGTTATTTCAGCCAAACTGAAAATTTGATTTTTTTGCTCCAAATTTCAGGTCCCGACCTTACGTTCTGAGCTCAATGTGGTAAAACCCGTTACAGAGGTTTTAGCCCTCAGACTTGATTCAGGATGCATTTTTCTCACCTGGGATGAAATGGGCTTCCACGGGGGACACATATTTCATGTTATTTCAGCCAAACTGAAAATTTGATTTTTTTGCTCCAAATTTCAGGTCCGAACCTTACGTTCTGAGCTCAATGTGGTAAAACCTGTTACAGAGGTTTAAGCACTCAGACTTGATTCAGGATGCATTTTTCTCACCTGGGATGGCATGGGCTTCCACAGGGGACACATATTTCATGTTATTTCAGCCAAACTGAAAATTCTAATTTTGCTCCAAATTTCAGGTCCGGACCTTACGTTCTTAGCTCAATGTGGTAAAACCCGTTACAGAGGTTTTAGCCCTCAGACTTGATTTTGGATGCATTTTTCTCACC
Source organism: Halichoeres trimaculatus (assembly GCF_033239565.1). Classification (NCBI taxonomy): domain Eukaryota; kingdom Metazoa; phylum Chordata; class Actinopteri; order Labriformes; family Labridae; genus Halichoeres; species Halichoeres trimaculatus. The sequence continues at coordinate 133,142 of NW_027437235.1, read as the reverse complement.
TGGGATGGCATGAGCTTCCACGGGGGACACATATTTCATGTTATTTCAGCCAAACTGAAAATTTGATTTTTGGCTCCAAATTTCAGGTCCCGACCTTACGTTCTGAGGTCAATGTGGTGAAACCTGTTACAGAGGTTTTAGCACTCAGACTTGATTCAGGATGCATTTTTCTCACCTGGGATGGCATGGGCTTCCACGGGGGACACATATTTCATGTTATTTCAGCCAAACTGAAAATTTGATTTTTGGCTCCAAATTTCAGGTCCCGACCTTACGTTCTGAGGTCAATGTGGTAAAACCTGTAACAGAGGTTTTAGCCCTCAGACTTGATTCAGGATGCATTTTTCTCACCTGGGATGGTATGGGCTTCCATGGGGGACACATATTTCATGTTATTTCAGCCAAACTGAAAATTTGATTTTTTGCTCCAAATTTCAGGTCCCGACCTTACGTTCTGAGCTCAATGTGGTAAAACCCGAAACAGAGGTTTTAGCACTCAGACTTGATTCAGGATGCATTTTTCTCACCTGGGATGGCATGGGCTTCCACGGGGGACACATATTTCATGTTATTTCAGCCAAACTGAAAATTTGATTTTTGGCTCCAAATTTCAGGTCCGGACCTTACGTTCTGAGTTCAATGTGGTAAAACCTGTTACAGAGGTTTTAGCCCTCAGACTTGATTCAGGATGCATTTTTCTCACCTGGGATGGCATGGGCTTCCAAGGGGGAAACATATTTCATGTAATTTCAGCCAAACTGAAAATTTGATTTTTTTGCTCCAAATTTCAGGTCCGGACCTTACGTTCTGAGCTCAATGTGGTAAAACCCGAAACAGAGGTTTTAGCCCTCAGACTTGATTCAGGATGCATTTTTCTCACCTGGGATGGCATGGGCTTCCACGGGGGACACATATTTCATGTTATTTCAGCCAAACTGAAAATTTGATTTTTTTGCTCCAAATTTCAGGTCCGGACCTCACGTTCTGAGCTCAATGTGGTAAAACAAGTTACAGAGGTTTTAGCACTCAGACTTGATTCAGGATGCATTTTTCTCACCTGGGATGGCATGGGCTTCCACGGGGGACACGTATTTCATGTAATTTCAGCCAAAGTGAAAATTTGATTCTTGGCTCCAAATTTCAGGTCCCGACCTTACGTTCTGAGCTCAATGTGGTAAAACCTGTTACAGAGGTTTTAGCCCTCAGACTTGATTCAGGATGCATTTTTCTCACCTGGGATGGCATGGGCTTCCACGGGGGACACATATTTCATGTTATTTCAGCCAAACTGAAAATTTGATTTTTGGCTCCAAATTTCAGGTCCGGACCTTACGTTCTGAGCTCAATGTGGTAAAACCCGTTACAGAGGTTTTAGCACTCAGACTTGATTCAGGATGCATTTTTCTCACCTGGGATGGCATGGGCTTCCACGGGGGACACATATTTCATGTAATTTCAGCCAAACTGAAAATTGTTTTTTTTTGCTCCAAATTTCAGGTCCGGACCTTACGTTCTTAGCTCAATGTGGTAAAACCCGTTACAGAGGTTTTAGCCCTCAGACTTGATTCAGGATGCATTTTTCTCACCTGGGATGGCATTGGCTTCCACGGGGGACACATATTTCATGTTCTTTCAGCCAAACTGAAAATTTGATTTTCTGCTCCAAATTTCAGGTCCGGACCTTACGTTCTGAGCTCAATGTGGTAAAACCTGTTACAGAGGTTTTAGCCCTCAGACTTGATTCAGGATGCATTTTTCTCACCTGGGATGGCATGGGCTTCCACGGGGGACACATATTTCATGTTCTTTCAGCCAAACTGAAAATTTGATTTTTTTGCTCCAAATTTCAGGTCCCGACCTTACGTTCTGAGCTCAATGTGGTAAAACCCGTTACAGAGGTTTTAGCCCTCAGACTTGATTCAGGATGCATTTTTCTCACCTGGGATGGCATGGGCTTCCACGGGGGACACATATTTCATGTTATTTCAGCCAAACTGAAAATTTGATTTTTTTGCTCCAAATTTCAGGTCCGAACCTTACGTTCTGAGCTCAATGTGGTAAAACCCGAAACAGAGGTTTAAGCACTCAGACTTGATTCAGGATGCATTTTTCTCACCTGGGATGGCATGGGCTTCCACGGGGGACACATATTTCATGTTATTTCAGCCAAACTGAAAATTCTAATTTTTGCTCCAAATTTCAGGTCCGGACCTTACGTTCTTAGCTCAATGTGGTAAAACCCGTTACAGAGGTTTTAGCCCTCAGACTTGATTTTGGATGCATTTTTCTCACCTGGGATGGCATGAGCTTCCACGGGGGACACATATTTCATGTTATTTCAGCCAAACTGAAAATTTGATTTTTGGCTCCAAATTTCAGGTCCCGACCTTACGTTCTGAGTTCAATGTGGTAAAACCTGTTACAGAGGTTTTAGCCCTCAGACTTGATTCAGGATGCATTTTTCTCACCTGGGATGGCATGGGCTTCCACAGGGGACACATATTTCATGTAATTTCAGCCAAACTGAAAATTTGATTTTTTTGCTCCAAATTTCAGGTCCGGACCTTACGTTCTGAGCTCAATGTGGTAAAACCCGAAACAGAGGTTTTAGCCCTCAGACTTGATTCAGGATGCATTTTTCTCACCTGGGATGGCATGGGCTTCCACGGGGGACACATATTTCATGTTATTTCAGCCAAACTGAAAATTTGATTTTTTTGCTCCAAATTTCAGGTCCGGACCTCACGTTCTGAGCTCAATGTGGTAAAACAAGTTACAGAGGTTTTAGCACTCAGACTTGATTCAGGATGCATTTTTCTCACCTGGGATGGCATGGGCTTCCACGGGGGACACGTATTTCATGTAATTTCAGCCAAAGTGAAAATTTGATTCTTGGCTCCAAATTTCAGGTCCCGACCTTACGTTCTGAGCTCAATGTGGTAAAACCCGAAACAGAGGTTTTAGCCCTCAGACTTGATTCAGGATGCATTTTTCTCACCTGGGATGGCATGGGCTTCCACGGGGGACACATATTTCATGTAATTTCAGCCAAACTGAAAATTTGATTTTTTGCTCCAAATTTCAGGTCCCGACCTTACGTTCTGAGCTCAATGTGGTAAAACCTGAAACAGAGGTTTAACCCTCAGACTTGATTCAGGATGCATTTTTCTCACCTGGGATGGCATGAGCTTCCACGGGGGACACATATTTCATGTTCTTTCAGCCAAACTGAAAATTTGATTTTCGGCTCCAAATTTCAGGTCCGGACCTTACGTTCTGAGCTCAATGTGGTAAAACCTGTTACAGAGGTTTTAGCCCTCAGACTTGATTCAGGATGCATTTTTCTCACCTGGGATGGCATGGGCTTCCACGGGGGACACATATTTCATGTTCTTTCAGCCAAACTGAAAATTTGATTTTTTTGCTCCAAATTTCAGGTCCCGACCTTACGTTCTGAGCTCAATGTGGTAAAACCCGTTACAGAGGTTTTAGCCCTCAGACTTGATTCAGGATGCATTTTTCTCACCTGGGATGGCATGGGCTTCCACGGGGGACACATATTTCATGTTATTTCAGCCAAACTGAAAATTTGATTTTTTTGCTCCAAATTTCAGGTCCGGACCTTACGTTCTTAGCTCAATGTGGTAAAACCCGTTACAGAGGTTTTAGCCCTCAGACTTGATTTTGGATGCATTTTTCTCACCTGGGATGGCATGAGCTTCCACGGGGGACACATATTTCATGTTATTTCAGCCAAACTGAAAATTTGATTTTTGGCTCCAAATTTCAGGTCCCGACCTTACGTTCTGAGGTCAATGTGGTAAAACCTGTTACAGAGGTTTTAGCACTCAGACTTGATTCAGGATGCATTTTTCTCACCTGGGATGGTATGGGCTTCCATGGGGGACACATATTTCATGTAATTTCAGCCAAACTGAAAATTTGATTTTTTTGCTCCAAATTTCAGGTCCGGACCTTACGTTCTGAGCTCAATGTGGTAAAACCCGAAACAGAGGTTTTAGCACTCAGACTTGATTCAGGATGCATTTTTCTCACCTGGGATGGCATGGGCTTCCACGGGGGACACATATTTCATGTAATTTCAGCCAAAGTGAAAATTTGATTATTGGCTCCAAATTTCAGGTCCTGACCTTACGTTCTGAGCTCAATGTTGTAAAACCCGAAACAGAGGTTTTAGCCCTCAGACTTGATTCAGGATGCATTTTTCTCACCTGGGATGAAATGGGCTTCCACGGGGGACACATATTTCATGTTATTTCAGCCAAACTGAAAATTTGATTTTTTTGCTCCAAATTTCAGGTCCGGACCTTAAGTTCTTAGCTCAATGTGGTAAAACCCGTTACAGAGGTTTTAGCCCTCAGACTTGATTCAGGATGCATTTTTCTCACCTGGGATGGCATGGGCTTCCACAGGGGACACGTATTTCATGTTATTTCAGCCAAACTGAAAATTTGATTTTTGGCTCCAAATTTTAGGTCCGGACCTTACGTTCTGAGCTCAATGTGGTAAAACCCGTTACAGAGGTTTTAGCCCTCAGACTTGATTCAGGATGCATTTTTCTCACCTGGGATGGCATGGGCTTCCACGGGGGACACATATTTCATGTTCTTTCAGCCAAACTGAAAATTTGATTTTTTTGCTCCAAATTTCAGGTCCCGACCTTACGTTCTGAGCTCAATGTGGTAAAACCCGTTACAGAGGTTTTAGCCCTCAGACTTGATTCAGGATGCATTTTTCTCACCTGGGATGGCATGAGCTTCCACGGGGGACACATATTTCATGTTATTTCAGCCAAACTGAAAATTTGATTTTTGGCTCCAAATTTCAGGTCCCGACCTTACGTTCTGAGTTCAATGTGGTAAAACCTGTTACAGAGGTTTTAGCCCTCAGACTTGATTCAGGATGCATTTTTCTCACCTGGGATGGCATGGGCTTCCACGGGGGACACGTATTTCATGTAATTTCAGCCAAACTGAAAATTTGATTTTTTTGCTCCAAATTTCAGGTCCGGACCTTACGTTCTGAGCTCAATGTGGTAAAACCCGAAACAGAGGTTTTAGCCCTCAGACTTGATTCAGGATGCATTTTTCTCACCTGGGATGGCATGGGCTTCCACGGGGGACACATATTTCATGTTATTTTAGCCAAACTGAAAATTTGATTTTTTTGCTCCAAATTTCAGGTCCGGACCTCACGTTCTGAGCTCAATGTGGTAAAACAAGTTACAGAGGTTTTAGCACTCAGACTTGATTCAGGATGCATTTTTCTCACCTGGGATGGCATGGGCTTCCACGGGGGACACGTATTTCATGTAATTTCAGCCAAAGTGAAAATTTGATTCTTGGCTCCAAATTTCAGGTCCGGACCTTACGTTCTGAGCTCAATGTGGTAAAACCCGAAACAGAGGTTTTAGCACTCAGACTTGATTCAGGATGCATTTTTCTCACCTGGGATGGCATGGGCTTCCACGGGGGACACATATTTCATGTTATTTCAGCCAAACTGAAAATTTGATTTTTTGCTCCAAATTTCAGGTCCCGACCTTACGTTCTGAGCTCAATGTGGTAAAACCTGAAACAGAGGTTTAACCCTCAGACTTGATTCAGGATGCATTTTTCTCACCTGGGATGGCATGAGCTTCCACGGGGGACACATATTTCATGTAATTTCAGCCAAACTGAAAATTTGATTTTTTGCTCCAAATTTCGGGTCCGGACCTTACGTTCTGAACTCAATGTGGTAAAACCCGTTACAGAGGTTTAAGCCCTCAGACTTGATTCAGGATGCATCTTTCTCACCTGGGATGGCATGGGCTTCCACGGGGGACACATATTTCATGTTATTTCAGCCAAACTGAAAATTTGATTTTTTTGCTCCAAATTTCAGGTCCGGACCTTACGTTCTTAGCTCAATGTGGTAAAACCCGTTACAGAGGTTTTAGCACTCAGACTTGATTCAGGATGCATTTTTCTCACCTGGGATGGCATGGGCTTCCACGGGGGACACATATTTCATGTTATTTCAGCCAAACTGAAAATTTGATTTTTTTGCTCCAAATTTCAGGTCCGGACCTTACGTTCTGAGCTCAATGTGGTAAAACCTGTTACAGAGATTTTAGCCCTCAGACTTGATTCAGGATGCATTTTTCTCACCTGGGATGGCATGGGCTTCCACAGGGGACACATATTTCATGTAATTTCAGCCAAACTGAAAATTCTAATTTTTGCTCCAAATTTCAGGTCCGGACCTTACGTTCTTAGCTCAATGTGGTAAAACCCGTTACAGAGGTTTTAGCCCTCAGACTTGATTCAGGATGCATTTTTCTCACCTGGGATGGCATGAGCTTCCACAGGGGACACGTATTTCATGTAATTTCAGCCAAACTGAAAATTTGATTTTTTGCTCCAAATTTCAGATCCGGACCTTACGTTCTGAGCTCAATGTGGTAAAACCCGTTACAGAGATTTTAGCCCTCAGACTTGATTCAGGATGCATTTTTTTCTCACCTGGGGTGAAATGGGCTTCCAGGGGGACACATATTTTATGTAATTTCAGCCAAACTGAAAATTTGATTTTTTTGCTCCAAATTTCAGGTCCGGACCTTACGTTCTTAGCTCAATGTGGTAAAACCCGTTACAGAGGTTTTAGCACTCAGACTTGATTCAGGATGCATTTTTCTCACCTGGGATGGCATGGGCTTCTAGGGGGACACATATTTCATGTAAATTCAGCCAAACTGAAAATTCTAATTTTTGCTCCAAATTTCAGGTCCCGACCTTACATTCTGAGCTTAATGTGGTAAAACCTGTTACAGAGGTTTTAGCCCTCAGACTTGATTAAGGATGCATTTTTCTCACCTGGGATGGCATGAGCTTCCACAGGGGACACGTATTTCATGTTATTTCAGCCAAACTGAAAATTTGATTTTTGGCTCCAAATTTCAGGTCAGGCCCTTACGTTCTGAGCTCAATGTGGTCATACCTGTTACAGAGATTTTAGCCCTCAGACTTGATTCAGGATGCATTTTTCTCACCTGGGATGAAATGGGCTTCCACGGGGGACACATATTTCATGTTATTTCAGCCAAACTGAAAATTCTAATTTTTGCTCCAAATTTCAGGTCCGAACCTTACGTTCTGAGCTCAATGTGGTAAAACCCGAAACAGAGGTTTTAGCACTCAGACTTGATTCAGGATGCATTTTTCTCACCTGGGATGGCATGGGCTTCCACGGGGGACACATATTTCATGTTATTTCAGCCAAACTGAAAATTTGATTTTTGGCTCCAAATTTCAGGTCCGGACCTTACGTTCTTAGCTCAATGTGGTAAAACCCGTTACAGAGGTTTTAGCACTCAGACTTGATTCAGGATGCATTTTTCTCACCTGGGATGGCATGGGCTTCTAGGGGGACACATATTTCATGTAAATTCAGCCAAACTGAAAATTCTAATTTTTGCTCCAAATTTCAGGTCCCGACCTTACATTCTGAGCTTAATGTGGTAAAACCTGTTACAGAGGTTTTAGCCCTCAGACTTGATTAAGGATGCATTTTTCTCACCTGGGATGGCATGAGCTTCCACAGGGGACACGTATTTCATGTTATTTCAGCCAAACTGAAAATTTGATTTTTGGCTCCAAATTTCAGGTCAGGCCCTTACGTTCTGAGCTCAATGTGGTCATACCTGTTACAGAGATTTTAGCCCTCAGACTTGATTCAGGATGCATTTTTCTCACCTGGGATGAAATGGGCTTCCACAGGGGACACGTTTTTCATGTTATTTCAGCCAAACTGAAAATTTGATTTTTTTGCTCCAAATTTCAGGTCCGGACCTTGCGTTCTTAGCTCAATGTGGTAAAACCCGTTACAGAGGTTTTAGCACTCAGACTTGATTCAGGATGCATTTTTCTCACCTGGGATGGCATGGGCTTCCACGGGGGACACATATTTCATGTAATTTCAGCCAAACTGAAAATTTGATTTTTTGCTCCAGATTTCAGGTCCGGACCTTACGTTCTGAGCTCAATGTTTTAAAACCCGAAACAGGTTTTAGCCCTCAGACTTGATTTAGGATGCATTTTTCTCACCTGGGATGGCATGGGTTCCACGGGGGACACATATTTCATGTTATTTCAGCCAAACTGAAAATTCTAATTTTTGCTCCAAATTTCAGGTCCGAACCTTACGTTCTGAGCTCAATGTGGTAAAACCCGAAACAGAGGTTTTAGCACTCAGACTTGATTCAGGATGCATTTTTCTCACCTGGGATGGCATGGGCTTCCACGGGGGACACATATTTCATGTTATTTCAGCCAAACTGAAAATTTGATTTTTGGCTCCAAATTTCAGGTCCGGACCTTACGTTCTGAGCTCAATGTGGTAAAACCCGTTACAGAGGTTTTAGCCCTCAGACTTGATTCAGGATGCATTTTTCTCACCTGGGATGGCATGGGCTTCCACGGGGGACACATATTTCATGTTCTTTCAGCCAAACTGAAAATTTGATTTTCGGCTCCAAATTTCAGGTCCCGACCTTACGTTCTGAGCTCAATGTGGTAAAACCTGTTACAGAGGTTTTAGCCCTCAGACTTGATTCAGGATGCATTTTTCTCACCTGGGATGGCATGGGCTTCCACGGGGGACACATATTTCATGTTATTTCAGCCAAACTGAAAATTTGATTTTTGGCTCCAAATTTCAAGTCCGGACCTTACGTTCTGAGCTCAATGTTTTAAAACCCGAAACAGGTTTTAGCCCTCAGACTTGATTCAGGATGCATTTTTCTCACCTGGGATGGCATGAGCTTCCACAGGGGACACGTTTTTCATGTTATTTCAGCCAAACTGAAAATTTGATTTTTTGCTCCAAATTTCAGGTCCCGACCTTACGCTCTTAGCTCAATGTGGTAAAACCCGTTACAGAGGTTTAAGCCCTCAGACTTGATTCAGGATGCATTTTTCTCACCTGGGATGGCATGAGCTTCCACAGGGGACACATATTTCATGTTATTTCAGCCAAACTGAAAATTTGATTTTTGGCTCCAAATTTCAGGTCCCGACCTTACGTTCTGAGGTCAATGTGGTAAAACCTGTTACAGAGGTTTTAGCACTCAGACTTGATTCAGGATGCATTTTTCTCACCTGGGATGGCATGGGCTTCCACGGGGGACACATATTTCATGTTATTTCAGCCAAATTGAAAATTTTATTTTTGGCTCCAAATTTCAGGTCCGGACCTTACGTTCTGAGCTCAATGTGGTAAAACCCGTTACAGAGGTTTTAGCCCTCAGACTTGATTCAGGATGCATTTTTCTCACCTGGGATGGCATGAGCTTCCAAGGGGGGACACATATTTCATGTTATTTCAGCCAAACTGAAAATTTGATTTTTGGCTCCAAATTTCAGGTCCGGACCTTACGTTCTGAGCTCAATGTGGTAAAACCTGTCAAGAGGTTTTAGCCCTCAGACTTGATTCAGGATGCATTTTTCTCACCTGGGATGGCATGGGCTTCCATGGGGGACACATATTTCATGTAATTTCAGCCAAACTGAAAATTTGATTTTTTTGCTCCAAATTTCAGGTCCGGACCTTACGTTCTGAGCTCAATGTTTAAAAACCCGAAACAGGTTTTAGCCCTCAGACTTGATTCAGGATGCATTTTTCTCACCTGGGATGGCAAGAGCTTCCACAGGGGACACGTATTTCATGTTATTTCAGCCAAACTGAAAATTTGATTTTTTGCTCCAAATTTCAGGTCCCGACCTTACGTTCTGAGCTCAATGTGGTAAAACCCGTTACAGAGATTTTAGCCCTCAGACTTGATTCAGGATGCATTTTTCTCACCTGGGATGAAATGGGCTTCCACGGGGGACACATATTTTATGTAATTTCAGCCAAACTGAAAAATGGATTTTTTTGCTCCAAATTTCAGGTCCGGACCTTACGTTCTGAGCTCAATGTGGTAAAACCCGTTACAGAGGTTTTAGCACTCAGACTTGATTCAGGATGCATTTTTCTCACCTGGGATGGCATGGGCTTCTAGGGGGACACATATTTCATGTAAATTCAGCCAAACTGAAAATTCTAATTTTTGCTCCAAATATCAGGTCCCGACCTTACATTCTGAGCTTAATGTGGTAAAACCTGTTACAGAGGTTTTAGCCCTCAGACTTGATTCAGGATGCATTTTTCTCACCTGGGATGGCATGAGCTTCCACAGGGGACACGTATTTCATGTTATTTCAGCCAAACTGAAAATTTGATTTTTGGCTCCAAATTTCAGGTCAGGCCCTTACGTTCTGAGCTCAATGTGGTTATACCTGTTACAGAGATTTTAGCCCTCAGACTTGATTCAGGATGCATTTTTCTCACCTGGGATGAAATGGGCTTCCACGGGGGACACATATTTCATGTTATTTCAGCCAAACTGAAAATTTGATTTTTTTGCTCCAAATTTCAGGTCCGGACCTTGCGTTCTTAGCTCAATGTGGTAAAACCCGTTACAGAGGTTTTAGCACTCAGACTTGATTCAGGATGCATTTTTCTCACCTGGGATGGCATGGGCTTCCACGGGGGACACATATTTCATGTAATTTCAGCCAAACTGAAAATTTGATTTTTTGCTCCAAATTTCAGGTCCCGACCTTACGTTCTTAGCTCAATGTGGTAAAACCCATTACAGAGGTTTTAGCCCTCAGACTTGATTCAGGATGCATTTTTCTCACCTGGGATGGCATGAGCTTCCACAGGGGACACGTATTTCATGTAATTTCAGCCAAACTGAAAATTTGATTTTTTGCTCCAGATTTCAGGTCCGGACCTTACGTTCTGAGCTCAATGTTTTAAAACCCGAAACAGGTTTTAGCCCTCAGACTTGATTCAGGATGCATTTTTCTCACCTGGGATGGCATGGGTTCCACGGGGGACACATATTTCATGTTATTTCAGCCAAACTGAAAATTCTAATTTTTGCTCCAAATTTCAGGTCCGAACCTTACGTTCTGAGCTCAATGTGGTAAAACCCGAAACAGAGGTTTTAGCACTCAGACTTGATTCAGGATGCATTTTTCTCACCTGGGATGGCATGGGCTTCCACGGGGGACACATATTTCATGTTATTTCAGCCAAACTGAAAATTTGATTTTTGGCTCCAAATTTCAGGTCCGGACCTTACGTTCTTAGCTCAATGTGGTAAAACCCGTTACAGAGGTTTTAGCCCTCAGACTTGATTCAGGATGCATTTTTCTCACCTGGGATGGCATGGGCTTCCACGGGGGACACATATTTCATTTAATTTCAGCCAAACTGAAAATTTGATTTTTGGCTCCAAATTTCAGGTCCGGACCTTACGTTCTGAGCTCAATGTGGTAAAACCTGTCAAGAGGTTTTAGCCCTCAGACTTGATTCAGGATGCATTTTTCTCACCTGGGATGGCATGGGCTTCCACGGGGGACACATATTTCATGTAATTTCAGCCAAACTTAAAATTTGATTTTTTGCTCCAAATTTCAGGTCCGGACCTTACGTTCTGAGCTCAATGTTTTAAAACCCGAAACAGGTTTTAGCCCTCAGACTTGATTCAGGATGCATTTTTCTCACCTGGGATGGCATGGGCTTCCACGGGGGACACATATTTCATGTTATTTCAGCCAAACTGAAAATTTGATTTTTGGCTCCAAATTTCAGGTCCGGACCTTACGTTCTGAGCTCAATGTGGTAAAACCCGTTACAGAGGTTTTAGCCCTCAGACTTGATTCAGGATGCATTTTTCTCACCTGGGATGGCATGGGCTTCCACGGGGGACACATATTTCATGTAATTTCAGCCAAACTTAAAATTTGATTTTTTGCTCCAAATTTCAGGTCCGGACCTTACGTTCTGAGCTCAATGTGGTAAAACCTGTCAAGAGGTTTTAGCCCTCAGACTTGATTCAGGATGCATTTTTCTCACCTGGGATGGCATGGGCTTCCACGGGGGACACATATTTCATTTAATTTCAGCCAAACTGAAAATTTGATTTTTGGCTCCAAATTTCAAGTCCGGACCTTACGTTCTGAGCTCAATGTTTTAAAACCCGAAACAGGTTTTAGCCCTCAGACTTGATTCAGGATGCATTTTTCTCACCTGGGATGGCATGGGCTTCCACGGGGGACACATATTTCATGTTATTTCAGCCAAACTGAAAATTTGATTTTTTGCTCCAAATTTCAGGTCCGGACCTTACGTTCTGAGCTCAATGTGGTAAAACCCGTTACAGAGGTTTAAGCCCTCAGACTTGATTCAGGATGCATTTTTCTCACCTGGGATGGCATGAGCTTCCACAGGGGGACACATATTTCATGTTATTTCAGCCAAACTGAAAATTTGATTTTTTGCTCCAAATTTCAGGTCCCGACCTTACGTTCTGAGGTCAATGTGGTAAAACCTGTTACAGAGGTTTTAGCACTCAGACTTGATTCAGGATGCATTTTTCTCACCTGGGATGGCATGGGCTTCCACGGGGGACACATATTTCATGTTATTTCAGCCAAACTGAAAATTTGATTTTTGGCTCCAAATTTCAGGTCCGGACCTTACGTTCTGAGCTCAATGTGGTAAAACCCGTTACAGAGGTTTTAGCCCTCAGACTTGATTCAGGATGCATTTTTCTCACCTGGGATGGCATGGGCTTCCATGGGGGACACATATTTCATGTAATTTCAGCCAAACTGAAAATTTGATTTTTTTGCTCCAAATTTCAGGTCCAGACCTTACGTTCTTAGCTCAATGTGGTAAAACCCGTTACAGAGGTTTTAGCCCTCAGACTTGATTCAGGATGCATTTTTCTCACCTGGGATGGCATGAGCTTCCACAGGGGACACGTATTTCATGTAATTTCAGCCAAACTGAAAATTTGATTTTTTGCTCCAAATTTCAGGTCCGGACCTTACGTTCTGAGCTCAATGTTTTAAAACCCGAAACAGGTTTTAGCCCTCAGACTTGATTCAGGATGCATTTTTCTCACCTGGGATGGCATGAGCTTCCACAGGGGACACGTATTTCATGTTATTTCAGCCAAACTGAAAATTTGATTTTTTGCTCCAAATTTCAGGTCCCGACCTTACGTTCTGAGCTCAATGTGGTAAAACCCGAAACAGAGGTTTTAGCACTCAGACTTGATTCAGGATGCATTTTTCTCACCTGGGATGGCATGGGCTTCCACGGGGGACACATATTTCATGTTATTTCAGCCAAACTCAAAATTTGATTTTTGGCTCCAAATTTCAGGTCCGGACCTTACGTTCTTAGCTCAATGTGGTAAAACCCGTTACAGAGGTTTTAGCCCTCCGACTTGATTCAGGATGCATTTTTCTCACCTGGGATGGCATGGGCTTCCACAGGGGACACGTATTTCATGTTATTTCAGCCAAACTGAAAATTTGATTTTTGGCTCCAAATTTCAGGTCCGGACCTTACGTTCTGAGCTCAATGTGGTAAAACCTGTTACAGAGGTTTTAGCCCTCAGACTTGATTCAGGATGCATTTTTCTCACCTGGGATGGCATGAGCTTCCACAGGGGACACATATTTCATGTAATTTCAGCCAAACTGAAAATTTGATTTTTTGCGCCAAATTTCAGGTCCGGACCTTACGTTCTGAGCTCAATGTTTTAAAACCCGAAACAGGTTTTAGCCCTCAGACTTGATTCAGGATGCATTTTTCTCACCTGGGATGGCATGAGCTTCCACAGGGGACACGTATTTCATGTTATTTCAGCCAAACTGAAAATTTGATTTTTGGCTCCAAATTTCAGGTCCGGACCTTACGTTCTGAGCTCAATGTGGTAAAACCCGTTACAGAGGTTTTAGCCCTCAGACTTGATTCAGGATGCATTTTTCTCACCTGGGATGGCATGGGCTTCCACGGGGGACACATATTTCATGTTATTTCAGCCAAACTGAAAATTTGATTTTTTGCTCCAAATTTCAGGTCCCGACCTTACGTTCTGAGCTCAATGTGGTAAAACCCGTTACAGAGGTTTTAGCACTCAGACTTGATTCAGGATGCATTTTTCTCACCTGGGATGGCATGGGCTTCCACGGGGGACACATATTTCATGTAATTTCAGCCAAACTGAAAATTGTTTTTTTTTGCTCCAAATTTCAGGTCCGGACCTTACGTTCTTAGCTCAATGTGGTAAAACCTGTTACAGAGGTTTTAGCCCTCAGACTTGATTCAGGATGCATTTTTCTCACCTGGGATGGCATGGGCTTCCACGGGGGACACATATTTCATGTTATTTCAGCCAAACTGAAAATTTGATTTTTTTGCTCCAAATTTCAGGTCCGAACCTTACGTTCTGAGCTCAATGTGGTAAAACCCGAAACAGAGGTTTAAGCACTCAGACTTGATTCAGGATGCATTTTTCTCACCTGGGATGGCATGGGCTTCCACGGGGGACACATATTTCATGTTATTTCAGCCAAACTGAAAATTCTAATTTTTGCTCCAAATTTCAGGTCCGGACCTTACGTTCTTAGCTCAATGTGGTAAAACCCGTTACAGAGGTTTTAGCCCTCAGACTTGATTTTGGATGCATTTTTCTCACCTGGGATGGCATGAGCTTCCACGGGGGACACATATTTCATGTTATTTCAGCCAAACTGAAAATTTGATTTTTGGCTCCAAATTTCAGGTCCCGACCTTACGTTCTGAGGTCAATGTGGTAAAACCTGTTACAGAGGTTTTAGCACTCAGACTTGATTCAGGATGCATTTTTCTCACCTGGGATGGTATGGGCTTCCATGGGGGACACATATTTCATGTAATTTCAGCCAAACTGAAAATTTGATTTTTTTGCTCCAAATTTCAGGTCCGGACCTTACGTTCTGAGCTCAATGTGGTAAAACCCGAAACAGAGGTTTTAGCACTCAGACTTGATTCAGGATGCATTTTTCTCACCTGGGATGGCATGGGCTTCCACGGGGGACACATATTTCATGTAATTTCAGCCAAAGTGAAAATTTGATTATTGGCTCCAAATTTCAGGTCCCGACCTTACGTTCTGAGCTCAATGTTGTAAAACCCGAAACAGAGGTTTTAGCCCTCAGACTTGATTCAGGATGCATTTTTCTCACCTGGGATGAAATGGGCTTCCACGGGGGACACATATTTCATGTAATTTCAGCCAAACTGAAAATTTGATTTTTTTGCTCCAAATTTCAGGTCCGGACCTTAAGTTCTTAGCTCAATGTGGTAAAACCCGTTACAGAGGTTTTAGCCCTCAGACTTGATTCAGGATGCATTTTTCTCACCTGGGATGGCATGAGCTTCCACAGGGGACACGTATTTCATGTAATTTCAGCCAAACTGAAAATTTGATTTTTTGCTCCAAATTTCAGGTCCCGACCTTACATTCTGAGCTCAATGTGGTAAAACCCGAAACAGGTTTTAGCCCTCAGACTTGATTCAGGATGCATTTTTCTCACCTGGGATGGCATGGGCTTCCACGGGGGACACATATTTCATGTAATTTCAGCCAAAGTGAAAATTTGATTCTTGGCTCCAAATTTCAGGTCCCGACCTTACATTCTGAGCTCAATGTTTTAAAACCCGAAACAGGTTTTAGCCCTCAGACTTGATTCAGGATGCATTTTTCTCACCTGGGATGGCATGGGCTTCCACGGGGGACACATATTTCATGTTATTTCAGCCAAACTGAAAATTTGATTTTTGGCTCCAAATTTCAGGTCCCGACCTTACGTTCTGAGCTCAATGTGGTAAAACCTGTTACAGAGGTTTTAGCCCTCAGACTTGATTCAGGATGCATTTTTCTCACCTGGGATGGCATGGGCTTCCACAGGGGACACATATTTCATGTAATTTCAGCCAAACTGAAAATTTGATTTTTTTGCTCCAAATTTCAGGTCCGGACCTCACGTTCTGAGGTCAATGTGGTAAAACCTGTTACAGAGGTTTTAGCCCTCAGACTTGATTCAGGATGCATTTTTCTCACCTGGGATGGCATGGGCTTCCACGGGGGACACATATTTCATGTTATTTCAGCCAAACTGAAAATTTGATTTTTTGCTCCAAATTTCAGGTCCCGACCTTGCGTTCTGAGCTCAATGTGGTAAAACCTGTTACAGAGGTTTTAGCCCTCAGACTTGATTCAGGATGCATTTTTCTCGACTGGGATGGCATGGGCTTCCACAGAGGACACCTACTTCATGTAACATCAGCCAAACTGAAAATTTGAATTTTGGCTCCAAATTTCAGGTCCGGACCTTACGTTCTGAGCTCAATGTGTGAAAAAACCTGAAACAGAGGTTTTAGCCCTCAGACTTGATTCAGGATGCATTTTTCTCACCTGGGATGGCATGGGATCCACAGGGGACACATATTTTATGTCATTTCAGCCAAACTGAAAATTTGATTTTTGGCTCGAAATTTCAGGTCCGGACCTTACGTTCTGAGCTCAATGTGGTAAAACCCGTTACAGAGGTTTTAGCCCTCAGACTTGATTCAGGATGCATTTTTCTCACCTGGGATGGCATGGGCTTCCACAGGGGACACGTATTTCATGTTATTTCAGCCAAACTGAAAATTTGATTTTTGGCTCCAAATTTTAGGTCCGGACCTTACGTTCTGAGCTCAATGTGGTAAAACCCGTTACAGAGGTTTTAGCCCTCAGACTTGATTCAGGATGCATTTTTCTCACCTGGGATGGCATGGGCTTCCACGGGGGACACATATTTCATGTTCTTTCAGCCAAACTGAAAATTTGATTTTTTTGCTCCAAATTTCAGGTCCCGACCTTACGTTCTGAGCTCAATGTGGTAAAACCCGTTACAGAGGTTTTAGCCCTCAGACTTGATTCAGGATGCATTTTTCTCACCTGGGATGAAATGGGCTTCCACGGGGGACACATATTTCATGTTATTTCAGCCAAACTGAAAATTTGATTTTTTTGCTCCAAATTTCAGGTCCGAACCTTACGTTCTGAGCTCAATGTGGTAAAACCTGTTACAGAGGTTTAAGCACTCAGACTTGATTCAGGATGCATTTTTCTCACCTGGGATGGCATGGGCTTCCACGGGGGACACATATTTCATGTTATTTCAGCCAAACTGAAAATTCTAATTTTTGCTCCAAATTTCAGGTCCGGACCTTGCGTTCTTAGCTCAATGTGGTAAAACCCGTTACAGAGGTTTTAGCACTCAGACTTGATTCAGGATGCATTTTTCTCACCTGGGATGGCATGGGCTTCCACGGGGGACACATATTTCATGTAATTTCAGCCAAACTGAAAATTTGATTTTTTGCTCCAAATTTCAGGTCCCGACCTTACGTTCTTAGCTCAATGTGGTAAAACCCATTACAGAGGTTTTAGCCCTCAGACTTGATTCAGGATGCATTTTTCTCACCTGGGATGGCATGAGCTTCCACAGGGGACACGTATTTCATGTAATTTCAGCCAAACTGAAAATTTGATTTTTTGCTCCAGATTTCAGGTCCGGACCTTACGTTCTGAGCTCAATGTTTTAAAACCCGAAACAGGTTTTAGCCCTCAGACTTGATTCAGGATGCATTTTTCTCACCTGGGATGGCATGGGCTTCTAGGGGGACACATATTTCATGTAAATTCAGCCAAACTGAAAATTCTAATTTTTGCTCCAAATTTCAGGTCCCGACCTTACATTCTGAGCTTAATGTGGTAAAACCTGTTACAGAGGTTTTAGCCCTCAGACTTGATTAAGGATGCATTTTTCTCACCTGGGATGGCATGAGCTTCCACAGGGGACACGTATTTCATGTTATTTCAGCCAAACTGAAAATTTGATTTTTGGCTCCAAATTTCAGGTCAGGCCCTTACGTTCTGAGCTCAATGTGGTCATACCTGTTACAGAGATTTTAGCCCTCAGACTTGATTCAGGATGCATTTTTCTCACCTGGGATGGCATGGGCTTCCACGGGGGACACATATTTCATGTTATTTCAGCCAAACTGAAAATTTGATTTTTTTGCTCCAAATTTCAGGTCCGGACCTTGCGTTCTTAGCTCAATGTGGTAAAACCCGTTACAGAGGTTTTAGCACTCAGACTTGATTCAGGATGCATTTTTCTCACCTGGGATGGCATGGGCTTCCACGGGGGACACATATTTCATGTAATTTCAGCCAAACTGAAAATTTGATTTTTTGCTCCAGATTTCAGGTCCGGACCTTACGTTCTGAGCTCAATGTTTTAAAACCCGAAACAGGTTTTAGCCCTCAGACTTGATTCAGGATGCATTTTTCTCACCTGGGATGGCATGGGTTCCACGGGGGACACATATTTCATGTTATTTCAGCCAAACTGAAAATTCTAATTTTTGCTCCAAATTTCAGGTCCGAACCTTACGTTCTGAGCTCAATGTGGTAAAACCCGAAACAGAGGTTTTAGCACTCAGACTTGATTCAGGATGCATTTTTCTCACCTGGGATGGCATGGGCTTCCACGGGGGACACATATTTCATGTTATTTCAGCCAAACTGAAAATTTGATTTTTGGCTCCAAATTTCAGGTCCCGACCTTACGTTCTTAGCTCAATGTGGTAAAACCCGTTACAGAGGTTTTAGCCCTCAGACTTGATTCAGGATGCATTTTTCTCACCTGGGATGGCATGGGCTTCCACGGGGGACACATATTTCATGTTCTTTCAGCCAAACTGAAAATTTGATTTTCGGCTCCAAATTTCAGGTCCCGACCTTACGTTCTGAGCTCAATGTGGTAAAACCTGTTACAGAGGTTTTAGCCCTCAGACTTGATTCAGGATGCATTTTTCTCACCTGGGATGGCATGGGCTTCCACGGGGGACACATATTTCATGTTATTTCAGCCAAACTGAAAATTTGATTTTTGGCTCCAAATTTCAAGTCCGGACCTTACGTTCTGAGCTCAATGTTTTAAAACCCGAAACAGGTTTTAGCCCTCAGACTTGATTCAGGATGCATTTTTCTCACCTGGGATGGCATGAGCTTCCACAGGGGACACGTTTTTCATGTTATTTCAGCCAAACTGAAAATTTGATTTTTGGCTCCAAATTTCAGGTCCCGACCTTACGTTCTGAGCTCAATGTGGTAAAACCCGTTACAGAGGTGTTAGCCCTCAGACTTGATTCAGGATGCATTTTTCTCACCTGGGATGAAATGGGCTTCCACGGGGGACACATATTTCATGTTATTTCAGCCAAACTGAAAATTTGATTTTTTTGCTCCAAATTTCAGGTCCGAACCTTACGTTCTGAGCTCAATGTGGTAAAACCCGAAACAGAGGTTTTAGCACTCAGACTTGATTCAGGATGCATTTTTCTCACCTGGGATGGCATGGGCTTCCACGGGGGACACATATTTCATGTTATTTCAGCCAAACTGAAAATTTGATTTTTTGCTCCAAATTTCAGGTCCGGACCTTACGCTCTTAGCTCAATGTGGTAAAACCCGTTACAGAGGTTTAAGCCCTCAGACTTGATTCAGGATGCATTTTTCTCACCTGGGATGGCATGAGCTTCCACAGGGGACACATATTTCATGTTATTTCAGCCAAACTGAAAATTTGATTTTTGGCTCCAAATTTCAGGTCCCGACCTTACGTTCTGAGGTCAATGTGGTAAAACCTGTTACAGAGGTTTTAGCACTCAGACTTGATTCAGGATGCATTTTTCTCACCTGGGATGGCATGGGCTTCCACGGGGGACACATATTTCATGTTATTTCAGCCAAACTGAAAATTTTATTTTTGGCTCCAAATTTCAGGTCCGGACCTTACGTTCTGAGCTCAATGTGGTAAAACCCGTTACAGAGGTTTTAGCCCTCAGACTTGATTCAGGATGCATTTTTCTCACCTGGGATGGCATGAGCTTCCACGGGGGACACATATTTCATGTTATTTCAGCCAAACTGAAAATTTGATTTTTGGCTCCAAATTTCAGGTCCGGACCTTACGTTCTGAGCTCAATGTGGTAAAACCCGTTACAGAGGTTTTAGCCCTCAGACTTGATTCAGGATGCATTTTTCTCACCTGGGATGGCATGGGCTTCCATGGGGGACACATATTTCATGTAATTTCAGCCAAACTGAAAATTTGATTTTTTTGCTCCAAATTTCAGGTCCGGACCTTACGTTCTGAGCTCAATGTTTAAAAACCCGAAACAGGTTTTAGCCCTCAGACTTGATTCAGGATGCATTTTTCTCACCTGGGATGGCAAGAGCTTCCACAGGGGACACGTATTTCATGTTATTTCAGCCAAACTGAAAATTTGATTTTTTGCTCCAAATTTCAGGTCCCGACCTTACGTTCTGAGCTCAATGTGGTAAAACCCGTTACAGAGATTTTAGCCCTCAGACTTGATTCAGGATGCATTTTTCTCACCTGGGATGAAATGGGCTTCCACGGGGGACACATATTTTATGTAATTTCAGCCAAACTGAAAAATGGATTTTTTTGCTCCAAATTTCAGGTCCGGACCTTACGTTCTGAGCTCAATGTGGTAAAACCCGTTACAGAGGTTTTAGCACTCAGACTTGATTCAGGATGCATTTTTCTCACCTGGGATGGCATGGGCTTCTAGGGGGACACATATTTCATGTAAATTCAGCCAAACTGAAAATTCTAATTTTTGCTCCAAATTTCAGGTCCCGACCTTACATTCTGAGCTTAATGTGGTAAAACCTGTTACAGAGGTTTTAGCCCTCAGACTTGATTAAGGATGCATTTTTCTCACCTGGGATGGCATGAGCTTCCACAGGGGACACGTATTTCATGTTATTTCAGCCAAACTGAAAATTTGATTTTTGGCTCCAAATTTCAGGTCAGGCCCTTACGTTCTGAGCTCAATGTGGTTATACCTGTTACAGAGATTTTAGCCCTCAGACTTGATTCAGGATGCATTTTTCTCACCTGGGATGAAATGGGCTTCCACGGGGGACACATATTTCATGTTATTTCAGCCAAACTGAAAATTTGATTTTTTTGCTCCAAATTTCAGGTCCGGACCTTGCGTTCTTAGCTCAATGTGGTAAAACCCGTTACAGAGGTTTTAGCACTCAGACTTGATTCAGGATGCATTTTTCTCACCTGGGATGGCATGGGCTTCCACGGGGGACACATATTTCATGTTATTTCAGCCAAACTGAAAATTTGATTTTTTGCTCCAAATTTCAGGTCCCGACCTTACGTTCTTAGCTCAATGTGGTAAAACCCATTACAGAGGTTTTAGCCCTCAGACTTGATTCAGGATGCATTTTTCTCACCTGGGATGGCATGAGCTTCCACAGGGGACACGTATTTCATGTAATTTCAGCCAAACTGAAAATTTGATTTTTTGCTCCAGATTTCAGGTCCGGACCTTACGTTCTGAGCTCAATGTTTTAAAACCCGAAACAGGTTTTAGCCCTCAGACTTGATTCAGGATGCATTTTTCTCACCTGGGATGGCATGGGTTCCACGGGGGACACATATTTCATGTTATTTCAGCCAAACTGAAAATTCTAATTTTTGCTCCAAATTTCAGGTCCGAACCTTACGTTCTGAGCTCAATGTGGTAAAACCCGAAACAGAGGTTTTAGCACTCAGACTTGATTCAGGATGCATTTTTCTCACCTGGGATGGCATGGGCTTCCACGGGGGACACATATTTCATGTTATTTCAGCCAAACTGAAAATTAGATTTTTGGCTCCAAATTTCAGGTCCGGACCTTACGTTCTGAGCTCAATGTGGTAAAACCCGTTACAGAGGTTTTAGCCCTCAGACTTGATTCAGGATGCATTTTTCTCACCTGGGATGGCATGAGCTTCCACGGGGGACACATATTTCATGTTATTTCAGCCAAACTGAAAATTTGATTTTTGGCTCCAAATTTCAGGTCCGGACCTTACGTTCTGAGCTCAATGTGGTAAAACCTGTCAAGAGGTTTTAGCCCTCAGACTTGATTCAGGATGCATTTTTCTCACCTGGGATGGCACGGGCTTCCACGGGGGACACATATTTCATGTAATTTCAGCCAAACTTAAAATTTGATTTTTTGCTCCAAATTTCAGGTCCGGACCTTACGTTCTGAGCTCAATGTGGTAAAACCTGTTACAGAGGTTTTAGCACTCAGACTTGATTCAGGATGCATTTTTCTCACCTGGGATGGCATGGGCTTCCACGGGGGACACATATTTCATGTTATTTCAGCCAAACTGAAAATTAGATTTTTGGCTCCAAATTTCAGGTCAGGCCCTTACGTTCTGAGCTCAATGTGGTTATACCTGTTACAGAGATTTTAGCCCTCAGACTTGATTCAGGATGCATTTTTCTCACCTGGGATGGCATGGGCTTCCATGGGGGACACATATTTCATGTAATTTCAGCCAAACTGAAAATTTGATTTTTTTGCTCCAAATTTCAGGTCCAGACCTTATGTTCTTAGCTCAATGTGGTAAAACCCGTTACAGAGGTTTTAGCCCTCAGACTTGATTCAGGATGCATTTTTCTCACCTGGGATGGCATGAGCTTCCACGGGGGACACGTATTTCATGTAATTTCAGCCAAACTGAAAATTTGATTTTTTGCTCCAAATTTCAGGTCCGGACCTTACGTTCTGAGCTCAATGTTTTAAAACCCGAAACAGGTTTTAGCCCTCAGACTTGATTCAGGATGCATTTTTCTCACCTGGGATGGCATGAGCTTCCACAGGGGACACGTATTTCATGTTATTTCAGCCAAACTGAAAATTTGATTTTTTGCTCCAAATTTCAGGTCCCGACCTTACGTTCTGAGCTCAATGTGGTAAAACCCGAAACAGAGGTTTTAGCACTCAGACTTGATTCAGGATGCATTTTTCTCACCTGGGATGGCATGGGCTTCCATGGGGGACACATATTTCATGTTATTTCAGCCAAACTCAAAATTTGATTTTTGGCTCCAAATTTCAGGTCCGGACCTTACGTTCTTAGCTCAATGTGGTAAAACCCGTTACAGAGGTTTTAGCCCTCCGACTTGATTCAGGATGCATTTTTCTCACCTGGGATGGCATGGGCTTCCACAGGGGACACGTATTTCATGTTATTTCAGCCAAACTGAAAATTTGATTTTTGGCTCCAAATTTCAGGTCCGGACCTTACGTTCTGAGCTCAATGTGGTAAAACCCGTTACAGAGGTTTTAGCCCTCAGACTTGATTCAGGATGCATTTTTCTCACCTGGGATGGCATGAGCTTCCACAGGGGACACATATTTCATGTAATTTCAGCCAAACTGAAAATTTGATTTTTTGCGCCAAATTTCAGGTCCGGACCTTACGTTCTGAGCTCAATGTTTTAAAACCCGAAACAGGTTTTAGCCCTCAGACTTGATTCAGGATGCATTTTTCTCACCTGGGATGGCATGAGCTTCCACAGGGGACACGTATTTCATGTTATTTCAGCCAAACTGAAAATTTGATTTTTGGCTCCAAATTTCAGGTCCGGACCTTACGTTCTGAGCTCAATGTGGTAAAACCCGTTACAGAGGTTTTAGCCCTCAGACTTGATTCAGGATGCATTTTTCTCACCTGGGATGGCATGGGCTTCCACGGGGGACACATATTTCATGTAATTTCAGCCAAACTGAAAATTTGATTTTTGGCTCCAAATTTCAGGTCCAGACCTTACGTTCTGAGCTCAATGTGGTAAAACCTGTTACAGAGGTTTTAGCCCTCAGACTTGATTCAGGATGCATTTTTCTCACCTGGGATGGCATGGGCTTCCACGGGGGACACATATTTCATGTTATTTCAGCCAAACTGAAAATTTGATTTTTGGCTCCAAATTTCAGGTCCCGACCTTACGTTCTGAGGTCAATGTGGTAAAACCTGTTACAGAGGTTTTAGCACTCAGACTTGATTCAGGATGCATTTTTCTCACCTGGGATGGTATGGGCTTCCATGGGGGACACATATTTCATGTAATTTCAGCCAAACTGAAAATTTGATTTTTTTGCTCCAAATTTCAGGTCCGGACCTTACGTTCTGAGCTCAATGTGGTAAAACCCGAAACAGAGGTTTTAGCACTCAGACTTGATTCAGGATGCATTTTTCTCACCTGGGATGGCATGGGCTTCCACGGGGGACACATATTTCATGTAATTTCAGCCAAAGTGAAAATTTGATTATTGGCTCCAAATTTCAGGTCCCGACCTTACGTTCTGAGCTCAATGTTGTAAAACCCGAAACAGAGGTTTTAGCCCTCAGACTTGATTCAGGATGCATTTTTCTCACCTGGGATGAAATGGGCTTCCACGGGGGACACATATTTCATGTTATTTCAGCCAAACTGAAAATTTGATTTTTTTGCTCCAAATTTCAGGTCCGGACCTTAAGTTCTTAGCTCAATGTGGTAAAACCCGTTACAGAGGTTTTAGCCCTCAGACTTGATTCAGGATGCATTTTTCTCACCTGGGATGGCATGAGCTTCCACAGGGGACACGTATTTCATGTAATTTCAGCCAAACTGAAAATTTGATTTTTTGCTCCAAATTTCAGGTCCCGACCTTACATTCTGAGCTCAATGTTTTAAAACCCGAAACAGGTTTTAGCCCTCAGACTTGATTCAGGATGCATTTTTCTCACCTGGGATGGCATGGGCTTCCACGGGGGACACATATTTCATGTTATTTCAGCCAAACTGAAAATTTGATTTTTGGCTCCAAATTTCAGGTCCCGACCTTACGTTCTGAGCTCAATGTGGTAAAACCTGTTACAGAGGTTTTAGCCCTCAGACTTGATTCAGGATGCATTTTTCTCACCTGGGATGGCATGGGCTTCCACAGGGGACACATATTTCATGTAATTTCAGCCAAACTGAAAATTTGATTTTTTTGCTCCAAATTTCAGGTCCGGACCTCACGTTCTGAGGTCAATGTGGTAAAACCTGTTACAGAGGTTTTAGCCCTCAGACTTGATTCAGGATGCATTTTTCTCACCTGGGATGGCATGGGCTTCCACGGGGGACACATATTTCATGTTATTTCAGCCAAACTGAAAATTTGATTTTTTGCTCCAAATTTCAGGTCCCGACCTTGCGTTCTGAGCTCAATGTGGTAAAACCTGTTACAGAGGTTTTAGCCCTCAGACTTGATTCAGGATGCATTTTTCTCGACTGGGATGGCATGGGCTTCCACAGAGGACACCTACTTCATGTAACATCAGCCAAACTGAAAATTTGAATTTTGGCTCCAAATTTCAGGTCCCGACCTTACGTTCTGAGCTCAATGTGTGAAAAAACCTGAAACAGAGGTTTTAGCCCTCAGACTTGATTCAGGATGCATTTTTCTCACCTGGGATGGCATGGGCTTCCACAGGGGACACGTATTTCATGTTATTTCAGCCAAACTGAAAATTTGATTTTTGGCTCCAAATTTTAGGTCCGGACCTTACGTTCTGAGCTCAATGTGGTAAAACCCGTTACAGAGGTTTTAGCCCTCAGACTTGATTCAGGATGCATTTTTCTCACCTGGGATGGCATGGGCTTCCACGGGGGACACATATTTCATGTTCTTTCAGCCAAACTGAAAATTTGATTTTTTTGCTCCAAATTTCAGGTCCCGACCTTACGTTCTGAGCTCAATGTGGTAAAACCTGTTACAGAGGTTTAAGCACTCAGACTTGATTCAGGATGCATTTTTCTCACCTGGGATGGCATGGGCTTCCACGGGGGACACATATTTCATGTTATTTCAGCCAAACTGAAAATTCTAATTTTTGCTCCAAATTTCAGGTCCGGACCTTACGTTCTTAGCTCAATGTGGTAAAACCCGTTAGTGAGGTTTTAGCCCTCAGACTTGATTTTGGATGCATTTTTCTCACCTGGGATGGCATGAGCTTCCAAGGGGGACACATATTTCATGTTATTTCAGCCAAACTGAAAATTTGATTTTTGGCTCCAAATTTCAGGTCCCGACCTTACGTTCTGAGGTCAATGTGGTAAAACCTGTTACAGAGGTTTTAGCACTCAGACTTGATTCAGGATGCATTTTTCTCACCTGGGATGGCATGGGCTTCCACGGGGGACACATATTTCATGTTATTTCAGCCAAACTGAAAATTTGACTTTTGGCTCCAAATTTCAGGTCCGGACCTTACGTTCTGAGCTCAATGTGGTAAAACCCGAAACAGAGGTTTTAGCCCTCAGACTTGATTCAGGATGCATTTTTCTCACCTGGGATGGCATGGGCTTCCACGGGGGACACATATTTCATGTTATTTCAGCCAAACTGAAAATTTGATTTTTTTGCTCCAAATTTCAGGTCCGGACCTCACGTTCTGAGCTCAATGCGGTAAAACCTGAAACATAGGTTTAACCCTCAGACTTGATTCAGGATGCATTTTTCTCACCTGGGATGAAATGGGCTTCCACGGGGGACACATGTTATTTCAGCCAAACTGAAAATTTGATTTTTTTGCTCCAAATTTCAGGTCCGGACCTTACGTTCTTAGCTCAATGTGGTAAAACCCGTTACAGAGGTTTTAGCACTCAGACTTGATTCAGGATGCATTTTTCTCACCTGGGATGGCATGGGCTTCCACGGGGGACACATATTTCATGTTATTTCAGCCAAACTGAAAATTTGATTTTTTTGCTCCAAATTTCAGGTCCGGACCTTACGTTCTGAGCTCAATGTGGTAAAACCCGTTACAGAGATTTTAGCCCTCAGACTTGATTCAGGATGCATTTTTCTCACCTGGGATGGCATGGGCTTCCACGGGGGACACATATTTCATGTAATTTCAGCCAAACTGAAAATTCTAATTTTTGCTCCAAATTTCAGGTCCGGACCTTACGTTCTTAGCTCAATGTGGTAAAACCCGTTACAGAGGTTTTAGCCCTCAGACTTGATTCAGGATGCATTTTTCTCACCTGGGATGGCATGAGCTTCCACAGGGGACACGAATTTCATGTAATTTCAGCCAAACTGAAAATTTGATTTTTTGCTCCAAATTTCAGATCCGGACCTTACGTTCTGAGCTCAATGTTTAAAAACCCGAAACAGGTTTTAGCCCTCAGACTTGATTCAGGATGCATTTTTCTCACCTGGGATGGCATGGGCTTCCACAGGGGACACGTATTTCATGTTATTTCAGCCAAACTGAAAATTTGATTTTTTGCTCCAAATTTCAGGTCCCGACCTTACGTTCTGAGCTCAATGTGGTAAAACCCGTTACAGAGATTTTAGCCCTCAGACTTGATTCAGGATGCATTTTTCTCACCTGGGATGAAATGGGCTTCCACGGGGGACACATATTTTATGTAATTTCAGCCAAACTGAAAATTGGATTTTTTTGCTCCAAATTTCAGGTCCGGACCTTACGTTCTTAGCTCAATGTGGTAAAACCCGTTACAGAGGTTTTAGCACTCAGACTTGATTCAGGATGCATTTTTCTCACCTGGGATGGCATGGGCTTCTAGGGGGACACATATTTCATGTAAATTCAGCCAAACTGAAAATTCTAATTTTTGCTCCAAATTTCAGGTCCCGACCTTACATTCTGAGCTTAATGTGGTAAAACCTGTTACAGAGGTTTTAGCCCTCAGACTTGATTAAGGATGCATTTTTCTCACCTGGGATGGCATGAGCTTCCACAGGGGACACATATTTCATGTTATTTCAGCCAAACTGAAAATTTGATTTTTGGCTCCAAATTTCAGGTCAGGCCCTTACGTTCTGAGCTCAATGTGGTCATACCTGTTACAGAGATTTTAGCCCTCAGACTTGATTCAGGATGCATTTTTCTCACCTGGGATGAAATGGGCTTCCACGGGGGACATATATTTCATGTTATTTCAGCCAAACTGAAAATTAGATTTTTGGCTCCAAATTTCAGGTCCCGACCTTACGTTCTTAGCTCAATGTGGTAAAACCCGTTACAGAGGTTTTAGCACTCAGACTTGATTCAGGATGCATTTTTCTCACCTGGGATGGCATGGGCTTCCACGGGGGACACATATTTCATGTAATTTCAGCCAAACTGAAAATTCGATTTTTTGCTCCAAATTTCAGGTCCCGACCTTACGTTCTTAGCTCAATGTGGTAAAACCCATTACAGAGGTTTTAGCCCTCAGACTTGATTCAGGATGCATTTTTCTCACCTGGGATGGCATGAGCTTCCACAGGGGACACGTATTTCATGTAATTTCAGCCAAACTGAAAATTTGATTTTTTGCTCCAGATTTCAGGTCCGGACCTTACGTTCTGAGCTCAATGTTTTAAAACCCGAAACAGGTTTTAGCCCTCAGACTTGATTCAGGATGCATTTTTCTCACCTGGGATGGCATGGGTTCCACGGGGGACACATATTTCATGTTATTTCAGCCAAACTGAAAATTCTAATTTTTGCTCCAAATTTCAGGTCCGAACCTTACGTTCTGAGCTCAATGTGGTAAAACCCGAAACAGAGGTTTTAGCACTCAGACTTGATTCAGGATGCATTTTTCTCACCTGGGATGGCATGGGCTTCCACGGGGGACACATATTTCATGTTATTTCAGCCAAACTGAAAATTTGATTTTTGGCTCCAAATTTCAGGTCCGGACCTTACGTTCTTAGCTCAATGTGGTAAAACCCGTTACAGAGGTTTTAGCCCTCAGACTTGATTCAGGATGCATTTTTCTCACCTGGGATGGCATGGGCTTCCACGGGGGACACATATTTCATGTTCTTTCAGCCAAACTGAAAATTTGATTTTCGGCTCCAAATTTCAGGTCCCGACCTTACGTTCTGAGCTCAATGTGGTAAAACCTGTTACAGAGGTTTTAGCCCTCAGACTTGATTCAGGATGCATTTTTCTCACCTGGGATGGCATGGGCTTCCACGGGGGACACATATTTCATGTTATTTCAGCCAAACTGAAAATTTGATTTTTGGCTCCAAATTTCAAGTCCGGACCTTACGTTCTGAGCTCAATGTTTTAAAACCCGAAACAGGTTTTAGCCCTCAGACTTGATTCAGGATGCATTTTTCTCACCTGGGATGGCATGAGCTTCCACAGGGGACACGTTTTTCATGTTATTTCAGCCAAACTGAAAATTTGATTTTTTGCTCCAAATTTCAGGTCCCGACCTTACGTTCTGAGCTCAATGTGGTAAAACCCGTTACAGAGGTGTAACCCCTTAGACTTGATTCAGGATGCATTTTTCTCACCTGGGATGAAATGGGCTTCCACGGGGGACACATATTTCATGTTATTTCAGCCAAACTGAAAATTTGATTTTTTTGCTCCAAATTTCAGGTCCGAACCTTACGTTCTGAGCTCAATGTGGTAAAACCCGTTACAGAGATTTTAGCCCTCAGACTTGATTCAGGATGCATTTTTCTCACCTGGGATGGTATGGGCTTCCATGGGGGACACATATTTCATGTTATTTCAGCCAAACTGAAAATTTGATTTTTTTGCTCCAAATTTCAGGTCCGGACCTTACGTTCTGAGCTCAATGTTTAAAAACCCGAAACAGGTTTTAGCCCTCAGACTTGATTCAGGATGCATTTTTCTCACCTGGGATGGCAAGAGCTTCCACAGGGGACACGTATTTCATGTTATTTCAGCCAAACTGAAAATTTGATTTTTTGCTCCAAATTTCAGGTCCCGACCTTACGTTCTGAGCTCAATGTGGTAAAACCCGTTACAGAGATTTTAGCCCTCAGACTTGATTCAGGATGCATTTTTCTCACCTGGGATGAAATGGGCTTCCACGGGGGACACATATTTTATGTAATTTCAGCCAAACTGAAAAATGGATTTTTTTGCTCCAAATTTCAGGTCCGGACCTTACGTTCTGAGCTCAATGTGGTAAAACCCGTTACAGAGGTTTTAGCACTCAGACTTGATTCAGGATGCATTTTTCTCACCTGGGATGGCATGGGCTTCTAGGGGGACACATATTTCATGTAAATTCAGCCAAACTGAAAATTCTAATTTTTGCTCCAAATTTCAGGTCCCGACCTTACATTCTGAGCTTAATGTGGTAAAACCTGTTACAGAGGTTTTAGCCCTCAAACTTGATTAAGGATGCATTTTTCTCACCTGGGATGGCATGAGCTTCCACAGGGGACACGTATTTCATGTTATTTCAGCCAAACTGAAAATTTGATTTTTGGCTCCAAATTTCAGGTCCGGACCTTACGTTCTGAGCTCAATGTGGTCATACCTGTTACAGAGATTTTAGCCCTCAGACTTGATTCAGGATGCATTTTTCTCACCTGGGATGAAATGGGCTTCCACGGGGGACACATATTTCATGTTATTTCAGCCAAATTGAAAATTTGATTTTTGGCTCCAAATTTCAGGTCCGGACCTTACGTTCTGAGCTCAATGTGGTAAAACCCGTTACAGAGGTTTTAGCCCTCAGACTTGATTCAGGATGCATTTTTCTCACCTGGGATGGCATGGGCTTCCATGGGGGACACATATTTCATGTTATTTCAGCCAAACTGAAAATTTGATTTTTGGCTCCAAATTTCAGGTCCGGACCTTACGTTCTGAGCTCAATGTGGTAAAACCTGTCAAGAGGTTTTAGCCCTCAGACTTGATTCAGGATGCATTTTTCTCACCTGGGATGGCATGGGCTTCCACGGGGGACACATATTTCATGTAATTTCAGCCAAACTTAAAATTTGATTTTTTGCTCCAAATTTCAGGTCCGGACCTTACGTTCTGAGCTCAATGTGGTAAAACCTGTTACAGAGGTTTTAGCACTCAGACTTGATTCAGGATGCATTTTTCTCACCTGGGATGGCATGGGCTTCCACGGGGGACACATATTTCATGTAATTTCAGCCAAACTGAAAATTAGATTTTTGGCTCCAAATTTCAGGTCCCGACCTTACGTTCTGAGCTCAATGTGGTAAAACCCGTTACAGAGGTTTTAGCACTCAGACTTGATTCAGGATGCATTTTTCTCACCTGGGATGGTATGGGCTTCCATGGGGGACACATATTTCATGTAATTTCAGCCAAACTGAAAATTTGATTTTTTTGCTCCAAATTTCAGGTCCGGACCTTACGTTCTGAGCTCAATGTTTAAAAACCCGAAACAGGTTTTAGCCCTCAGACTTGATTCAGGATGCATTTTTCTCACCTGGGATGGCAAGAGCTTCCACAGGGGACACGTATTTCATGTTATTTCAGCCAAACTGAAAATTTGATTTTTTGCTCCAAATTTCAGGTCCCGACCTTACGTTCTGAGCTCAATGTGGTAAAACCCGTTACAGAGATTTTAGCCCTCAGACTTGATTCAGGATGCATTTTTCTCACCTGGGATGAAATGGGCTTCCACGGGGGACACATATTTTATGTAATTTCAGCCAAACTGAAAAATGGATTTTTTTGCTCCAAATTTCAGGTCCGGACCTTACGTTCTGAGCTCAATGTGGTAAAACCCGTTACAGAGGTTTTAGCACTCAGACTTGATTCAGGATGCATTTTTCTCACCTGGGATGGCATGGGCTTCTAGGGGGACACATATTTCATGTAAATTCAGCCAAACTGAAAATTCTAATTTTTGCTCCAAATTTCAGGTCCCAACCTTACGTTCTTAGCTCAATGTGGTAAAACCCATTACAGAGGTTTTAGCCCTCAGACTTGATTCAGGATGCATTTTTCTCACCTGGGATGGCATGAGCTTCCACAGGGGACACGTATTTCATGTAATTTCAGCCAAACTGAAAATTTGATTTTTTTGCTCCAAATTTCAGGTCCGGACCTTACGTTCTGAGCTCAATGTTTAAAAACCCGAAACAGGTTTTAGCCCTCAGACTTGATTCAGGATGCATTTTTCTCACCTGGGATGGCAAGAGCTTCCACAGGGGACACGTATTTCATGTTATTTCAGCCAAACTGAAAATTTGATTTTTTGCTCCAAATTTCAGGTCCCGACCTTACGTTCTGAGCTCAATGTGGTAAAACCCGTTACAGAGATTTTAGCCCTCAGACTTGATTCAGGATGCATTTTTCTCACCTGGGATGAAATGGGCTTCCACGGGGGACACATATTTTATGTAATTTCAGCCAAACTGAAAAATGGATTTTTTTGCTCCAAATTTCAGGTCCGGACCTTACGTTCTGAGCTCAATGTGGTAAAACCCGTTACAGAGGTTTTAGCACTCAGACTTGATTCAGGATGCATTTTTCTCACCTGGGATGGCATGGGCTTCTAGGGGGACACATATTTCATGTAAATTCAGCCAAACTGAAAATTCTAATTTTTGCTCCAAATTTCAGGTCCCAACCTTACGTTCTTAGCTCAATGTGGTAAAACCCATTACAGAGGTTTTAGCCCTCAGACTTGATTCAGGATGCATTTTTCTCACCTGGGATGGCATGAGCTTCCACAGGGGACACGTATTTCATGTAATTTCAGCCAAACTGAAAATTTGATTTTTTGCTCCAGATTTCAGGTCCGGACCTTACGTTCTGAGCTCAATGTTTTAAAACCCGAAACAGGTTTTAGCCCTCAGACTTGATTCAGGATGCATTTTTCTCACCTGGGATGGCATGGGTTCCACGGGGGACACATATTTCATGTTATTTCAGCCAAACTGAAAATTCTAATTTTTGCTCCAAATTTCAGGTCCGAACCTTACGTTCTGAGCTCAATGTGGTAAAACCCGAAACAGAGGTTTTAGCACTCAGACTTGATTCAGGATGCATTTTTCTCACCTGGGATGGCATGGGCTTCCACGGGGGACACATATTTCATGTTATTTCAGCCAAACTGAAAATTTGATTTTTGGCTCCAAATTTCAGGTCCGGACCTTACGTTCTTAGCTCAATGTGGTAAAACCCGTTACAGAGGTTTTAGCCCTCAGACTTGATTCAGGATGCATTTTTCTCACCTGGGATGAAATGGGCTTCCACGGGGGACACATATTTCATGTAATTTCAGCCAAACTGAAAATTTGATTTTTTGCTCCAAATTTCAGGTCCGGACCTTACGTTCTTAGCTCAATGTGGTAAAACCCGTTACAGAGGTTTTAGCCCTCAGACTTGATTTAGGATGCATTTTTCTCACCTGGGATGGCATGAGCTTCCACTGGCGACACATATTTCATGTTATTTCAGCCAAACTGAAAATTTGATTTTTGGCTCCAAATTTCAGGTCCGGACCTTACGTTCTTAGCTCAATGTGGAAAAACCCGTTACAGAGGTTTTAGCACTCAGACTTGTTCAGGATGCATTTTTCTCACCTGGGATGGCATGGGCTTCCACGGGGGACACATATTTCATGTTATTTCAGCCAAACTGAAAATTCTAATTTTTGCTCCAAATTTCAGGTCTGGACCTTACGTTCTTAGC
Organism: Halichoeres trimaculatus; assembly: GCF_033239565.1. Classification (NCBI taxonomy): domain Eukaryota; kingdom Metazoa; phylum Chordata; class Actinopteri; order Labriformes; family Labridae; genus Halichoeres; species Halichoeres trimaculatus. Next base: position 99,795 of record NW_027437235.1, on the reverse strand, counting down.
TCAATGTGGTAAAACCCGTTACAGAGGTTTTAGCCCTCAGACTTGATTCAGGATGCATTTTTCTCACCTGGGATGGCATGAGCTTCCACAGGGGACACGTATTTCATGTTATTTCAGCCAAACTGAAAATTTGATTTTTTGCTCCAAATTTCAGGTCCCGACCTTACGTTCTGAGCTCATTGTGGTAAAACCCGTTACAGAGATTTTAGCCCTCAGACTTGATTCAGGATGCATTTTTCTCACCTGGGATGAAATGGGCTTCCACGGGGGACACATATTTCATGTTATTTCAGCCAAACTGAAAATTTGATTTTTTTGCTCCAAATTTCAGGTCCCACCTTACGTTCTGAGCTCATTGTGGTAAAACCCGAAACAGAGGTTTTAGCACTCAGACTTGATTCAGGATGCATTTTTCTCACCTGGGATGGCATGGGCTTCCACGGGGGACACATATTTCATGTTATTTCAGCCAAACTGAAAATTCTAATTTTTGCTCCAAATTTCAGGTCCGGACCTTACGTTCTTAGCTCAATGTGGTAAAACCCGTTACAGAGGTTTTAGCCCTCAGACTTGATTCAGGATGCATTTTTCTCACCTGGGATGGCATGAGCTTCCACGGGGGACACATATTTCATGTTATTTCAGCCAAACGGAAAATTTGATTTTTGGCTCCAAATTTCAGGTCCCGACCTTACGTTCTTAGCTCAATGTGGTAAAACCTGTTACAGAGGTTTTAGCACTCAGACTTGATTCAGGATGCATTTTTCTCACCTGGGATGGCATGGGCTTCCACGGGGGACACATATTTCATGTAATTTCAGCCAAACTGAGAATTTGATTCTTGGCTCCAAATTTCAGGTCCCGACCTTACGTTCTGAGCTCAATGTGGTAAAACCCGAAACAGAGGTTTTAGCACTCAGACTTGATTCAGGATGCATTTTTCTCACCTGGGATGGCATGGGCTTCCACGGGGGACACATATTTCATGTTATTTCAGCCAAACTGAAAATTCTAATTTTTGCTCCAAATTTCAGGTCCGGACCTTACGTTCTTAGCTCAATGTGGTAAAACCCGTTACAGAGGTTTTAGCCCTCAGACTTGATTTAGGATGCATTTTTCTCACCTGGGATGGCATGAGCTTCCACGGGGGACACATATTTCATGTTATTTCAGCCAAACTGAAAATTTGATTTTTGGCTCCAAATTTCAGGTCCCAACCTTACGTTCTTAGCTCAATGTGGTAAAACCTGTTACAGAGGTTTTAGCCCTCAGACTTGATTCAGGATGCATTTTTCTCACCTGGGATGAAATGGGCTTCCACGGGGGACACATATTTCATGTTATTTCAGCCAAACTGAAAATTCTAATTTTTGCTCCAAATTTCAGGTCCGGACCTTACGTTCTTAGCTCAATGTGGTAAAACCCGTCACAGAGGTTTTAGCCCTCAGACTTGATTTTGGATGCATTTTTCTCACCTGGGATGGCATGAGCTTCCACGGGGGACACATATTTCATGTTATTTCAGCCAAACTGAAAATTTGATTTTTGGCTCCAAATTTCAGGTCCCGACCTTACGTTCTGAGGTCAATGTGGTAAAACCTGTTACAGAGGTTTTAGCACTCAGACTTGATTCAGGATGCATTTTTCTCACCTGGGATGGTATGGGCTTCCATGGGGGACACATATTTCATGTAATTTCAGCCAAACTGAAAATTTGATTTTTTTGCTCCAAATTTCAGGTCCGGACCTTACGTTCTGAGCTCAATGTGGTAAAACCCGAAACAGAGGTTTTAGCACTCAGACTTGATTCAGGATGCATTTTTCTCACCTGGGATGGCATGGGCTTCCACGGGGGACACATATTTCATGTAATTTCAGCCAAAGTGAAAATTTGATTATTGGCTCCAAATTTCAGGTCCCGACCTTACGTTCTGAGCTCAATGTTGTAAAACCCGAAACAGAGGTTTTAGCCCTCAGACTTGATTCAGGATGCATTTTTCTCACCTGGGATGAAATGGGCTTCCACGGGGGACACATATTTCATGTTATTTCAGCCAAACTGAAAATTTGATTTTTTTGCTCCAAATTTCAGGTCCGGACCTTAAGTTCTTAGCTCAATGTGGTAAAACCCGTTACAGAGGTTTTAGCCCTCAGACTTGATTCAGGATGCATTTTTCTCACCTGGGATGGCATGAGCTTCCACAGGGGACACGTATTTCATGTAATTTCAGCCAAACTGAAAATTTGATTTTTTGCTCCAAATTTCAGGTCCCGACCTTACATTCTGAGCTCAATGTTTTAAAACCCGAAACAGGTTTTAGCCCTCAGACTTGATTCAGGATGCATTTTTCTCACCTGGGATGGCATGGGCTTCCACGGGGGACACATATTTCATGTTATTTCAGCCAAACTGAAAATTTGATTTTTGGCTCCAAATTTCAGGTCCCGACCTTACGTTCTGAGCTCAATGTGGTAAAACCTGTTACAGAGGTTTTAGCCCTCAGACTTGATTCAGGATGCATTTTTCTCACCTGGGATGGCATGGGCTTCCACAGGGGACACATATTTCATGTAATTTCAGCCAAACTGAAAATTTGATTTTTTTGCTCCAAATTTCAGGTCCGGACCTCACGTTCTGAGGTCAATGTGGTAAAACCTGTTACAGAGGTTTTAGCCCTCAGACTTGATTCAGGATGCATTTTTCTCACCTGGGATGGCATGGGCTTCCACGGGGGACACATATTTCATGTTATTTCAGCCAAACTGAAAATTTGATTTTTTGCTCCAAATTTCAGGTCTCGACCTTGCGTTCTGAGCTCAATGTGGTAAAACCTGTTACAGAGGTTTTAGCCCTCAGACTTGATTCAGGATGCATTTTTCTCGACTGGGATGGCATGGGCTTCCACAGAGGACACCTACTTCATGTAACATCAGCCAAACTGAAAATTTGAATTTTGGCTCCAAATTTCAGGTCCCGACCTTACGTTCTGAGCTCAATGTGTGAAAAAACCTGAAACAGAGGTTTTAGCCCTCAGACTTGATTCAGGATGCATTTTTCTCACCTGGGATGGCATGGGCTTCCACAGGGGACACGTATTTCATGTTATTTCAGCCAAACTGAAAATTTGATTTTTGGCTCCAAATTTTAGGTCCGGACCTTACGTTCTGAGCTCAATGTGGTAAAACCCGTTACAGACGTTTTAGCCCTCAGACTTGATTCAGGATGCATTTTTCTCACCTGGGATGGCATGGGCTTCCACGGGGGACACATATTTCATGTTCTTTCAGCCAAACTGAAAATTTGATTTTTTTGCTCCAAATTTCAGGTCCCGACCTTACGTTCTGAGCTCAATGTGGTAAAACCTGTTACAGAGGTTTAAGCACTCAGACTTGATTCAGGATGCATTTTTCTCACCTGGGATGGCATGGGCTTCCACGGGGGACACATATTTCATGTTATTTCAGCCAAACTGAAAATTCTAATTTTTGCTCCAAATTTCAGGTCCGGACCTTACGTTCTTAGCTCAATGTGGTAAAACCCGTTAGTGAGGTTTTAGCCCTCAGACTTGATTTTGGATGCATTTTTCTCACCTGGGATGGCATGAGCTTCCAAGGGGGACACATATTTCATGTTATTTCAGCCAAACTGAAAATTTGATTTTTGGCTCCAAATTTCAGGTCCCGACCTTACGTTCTGAGGTCAATGTGGTAAAACCTGTTACAGAGGTTTTAGCACTCAGACTTGATTCAGGATGCATTTTTCTCACCTGGGATGGCATGGGCTTCCACGGGGGACACATATTTCATGTTATTTCAGCCAAACTGAAAATTTGACTTTTGGCTCCAAATTTCAGGTCCGGACCTTACGTTCTGAGCTCAATGTGGTAAAACCCGAAACAGAGGTTTTAGCCCTCAGACTTGATTCAGGATGCATTTTTCTCACCTGGGATGGCATGGGCTTCCACGGGGGACACATATTTCATGTTATTTCAGCCAAACTGAAAATTTGATTTTTTTGCTCCAAATTTCAGGTCCGGACCTCACGTTCTGAGCTCAATGCGGTAAAACCTGAAACATAGGTTTAACCCTCAGACTTGATTCAGGATGCATTTTTCTCACCTGGGATGAAATGGGCTTCCACGGGGGAGACATGTTATTTCAGCCAAACTGAAAATTTGATTTTTTTGCTCCAAATTTCAGGTCCGGACCTTACGTTCTTAGCTCAATGTGGTAAAACCCGTTACAGAGGTTTTAGCACTCAGACTTGATTCAGGATGCATTTTTCTCACCTGGGATGGCATGGGCTTCCACGGGGGACACATATTTCATGTTATTTCAGCCAAACTGAAAATTTGATTTTTTTGCTCCAAATTTCAGGTCCGGACCTTACGTTCTGAGCTCAATGTGGTAAAACCCGTTACAGAGATTTTAGCCCTCAGACTTGATTCAGGATGCATTTTTCTCACCTGGGATGGCATGGGCTTCCACGGGGGACACATATTTCATGTAATTTCAGCCAAACTGAAAATTCTAATTTTTGCTCCAAATTTCAGGTCCGGACCTTACGTTCTTAGCTCAATGTGGTAAAACCCGTTACAGAGGTTTTAGCCCTCAGACTTGATTCAGGATGCATTTTTCTCACCTGGGATGGCATGAGCTTCCACAGGGGACACGAATTTCATGTAATTTCAGCCAAACTGAAAATTTGATTTTTTGCTCCAAATTTCAGATCCGGACCTTACGTTCTGAGCTCAATGTTTAAAAACCCGAAACAGGTTTTAGCCCTCAGACTTGATTCAGGATGCATTTTTCTCACCTGGGATGGCATGGGCTTCCACAGGGGACACGTATTTCATGTTATTTCAGCCAAACTGAAAATTTGATTTTTTGCTCCAAATTTCAGGTCCCGACCTTACGTTCTGAGCTCAATGTGGTAAAACCCGTTACAGAGATTTTAGCCCTCAGACTTGATTCAGGATGCATTTTTCTCACCTGGGATGAAATGGGCTTCCACGGGGGACACATATTTTATGTAATTTCAGCCAAACTGAAAATTGGATTTTTTTGCTCCAAATTTCAGGTCCGGACCTTACGTTCTTAGCTCAATGTGGTAAAACCCGTTACAGAGGTTTTAGCACTCAGACTTGATTCAGGATGCATTTTTCTCACCTGGGATGGCATGGGCTTCTAGGGGGACACATATTTCATGTAAATTCAGCCAAACTGAAAATTCTAATTTTTGCTCCAAATTTCAGGTCCCGACCTTACATTCTGAGCTTAATGTGGTAAAACCTGTTACAGAGGTTTTAGCCCTCAGACTTGATTAAGGATGCATTTTTCTCACCTGGGATGGCATGAGCTTCCACAGGGGACACATATTTCATGTTATTTCAGCCAAACTGAAAATTTGATTTTTGGCTCCAAATTTCAGGTCAGGCCCTTACGTTCTGAGCTCAATGTGGTCATACCTGTTACAGAGATTTTAGCCCTCAGACTTGATTCAGGATGCATTTTTCTCACCTGGGATGAAATGGGCTTCCACGGGGGACATATATTTCATGTTATTTCAGCCAAACTGAAAATTAGATTTTTGGCTCCAAATTTCAGGTCCCGACCTTACGTTCTTAGCTCAATGTGGTAAAACCCGTTACAGAGGTTTTAGCACTCAGACTTGATTCAGGATGCATTTTTCTCACCTGGGATGGCATGGGCTTCCACGGGGGACACATATTTCATGTAATTTCAGCCAAACTGAAAATTCGATTTTTTGCTCCAAATTTCAGGTCCCGACCTTACGTTCTGAGCTCAATGTGGTAAAACCCATTACAGAGGTTTTAGCCCTCAGACTTGATTCAGGATGCATTTTTCTCACCTGGGATGGCATGAGCTTCCACAGGGGACACGTATTTCATGTAATTTCAGCCAAACTGAAAATTTGATTTTTTGCTCCAGATTTCAGGTCCGGACCTTACGTTCTGAGCTCAATGTTTTAAAACCCGAAACAGGTTTTAGCCCTCAGACTTGATTCAGGATGCATTTTTCTCACCTGGGATGGCATGGGTTCCACGGGGGACACATATTTCATGTTATTTCAGCCAAACTGAAAATTCTAATTTTTGCTCCAAATTTCAGGTCCGAACCTTACGTTCTGAGCTCAATGTGGTAAAACCCGAAACAGAGGTTTTAGCACTCAGACTTGATTCAGGATGCATTTTTCTCACCTGGGATGGCATGGGCTTCCACGGGGGACACATATTTCATGTTATTTCAGCCAAACTGAAAATTTGATTTTTGGCTCCAAATTTCAGGTCCGGACCTTACGTTCTTAGCTCAATTTGGTAAAACCCGTTACAGAGGTTTTAGCCCTCAGACTTGATTCAGGATGCATTTTTCTCACCTGGGATGGCATGGGCTTCCACGGGGGACACATATTTCATGTTCTTTCAGCCAAACTGAAAATTTGATTTTCGGCTCCAAATTTCAGGTCCCGACCTTACGTTCTGAGCTCAATGTGGTAAAACCTGTTACAGAGGTTTTAGCCCTCAGACTTGATTCAGGATGCATTTTTCTCACCTGGGATGGCATGGGCTTCCACGGGGGACACATATTTCATGTTATTTCAGCCAAACTGAAAATTTGATTTTTGGCTCCAAATTTCAAGTCCGGACCTTACGTTCTGAGCTCAATGTTTTAAAACCCGAAACAGGTTTTAGCCCTCAGACTTGATTCAGGATGCATTTTTCTCACCTGGGATGGCATGAGCTTCCACAGGGGACACGTTTTTCATGTTATTTCAGCCAAACTGAAAATTTGATTTTTTGCTCCAAATTTCAGGTCCCGACCTTACGTTCTGAGCTCAATGTGGTAAAACCCGTTACAGAGGTGTAACCCCTTAGACTTGATTCAGGATGCATTTTTCTCACCTGGGATGAAATGGGCTTCCACGGGGGACACATATTTCATGTTATTTCAGCCAAACTGAAAATTTGATTTTTTTGCTCCAAATTTCAGGTCCGAACCTTACGTTCTGAGCTCAATGTGGTAAAACCCGAAACAGAGGTTTTAGCACTCAGACTTGATTCAGGATGCATTTTTCTCACCTGGGATGGCATGGGCTTCCACGGGGGACACATATTTCATGTTATTTCAGCCAAACTGAAAATTTGATTTTCTGCTCCAAATTTCAGGTCCGGACCTTACGCTCTTAGCTCAATGTGGTAAAACCCGTTACAGAGGTTTTAGCACTCAGACTTGATTCAGGATGCATTTTTCTCACCTGGGATGGCATGGGCTTCCACGGGGGACACATATTTCATGTTATTTCAGCCAAATTGAAAATTTGATTTTTGGCTCCAAATTTCAGGTCCGGACCTTACGTTCTGAGCTCAATGTGGTAAAACCCGTTACAGAGGTTTTAGCCCTCAGACTTGATTCAGGATGCATTTTTCTCACCTGGGATGGCATGGGCTTCCATGGGGGACACATATTTCATGTTATTTCAGCCAAACTGAAAATTTGATTTTTGGCTCCAAATTTCAGGTCCGGACCTTACGTTCTGAGCTCAATGTGGTAAAACCTGTTACAGAGGTTTTAGCCCTCAGACTTGATTCAGGATGCATTTTTCTCACCTGGGATGGCATGGGCTTCCACGGGGGACACATATTTCATGTAATTTCAGCCAAACTGAAAATTAGATTTTTGGCTCCAAATTTCAGGTCCCGACCTTACGTTCTGAGCTCAATGTGGTAAAACCCGTTACAGAGGTTTTAGCACTCAGACTTGATTCAGGATGCATTTTTCTCACCTGGGATGGTATGGGCTTCCATGGGGGACACATATTTCATGTAATTTCAGCCAAACTGAAAATTTGATTTTTTTGCTCCAAATTTCAGGTCCGGACCTTACGTTCTGAGCTCAATGTTTAAAAACCCGAAACAGGTTTTAGCCCTCAGACTTGATTCAGGATGCATTTTTCTCACCTGGGATGGCAAGAGCTTCCACAGGGGACACGTATTTCATGTTATTTCAGCCAAACTGAAAATTTGATTTTTTGCTCCAAATTTCAGGTCCCGACCTTACGTTCTGAGCTCAATGTGGTAAAACCCGTTACAGAGATTTTAGCCCTCAGACTTGATTCAGGATGCATTTTTCTCACCTGGGATGAAATGGGCTTCCACGGGGGACACATATTTTATGTAATTTCAGCCAAACTGAAAAATGGATTTTTTTGCTCCAAATTTCAGGTCCGGACCTTACGTTCTGAGCTCAATGTGGTAAAACCCGTTACAGAGGTTTTAGCACTCAGACTTGATTCAGGATGCATTTTTCTCACCTGGGATGGCATGGGCTTCTAGGGGGACACATATTTCATGTAAATTCAGCCAAACTGAAAATTCTAATTTTTGCTCCAAATTTCAGGTCCCGACCTTACATTCTGAGCTTAATGTGGTAAAACCTGTTACAGAGGTTTTAGCCCTCAAACTTGATTAAGGATGCATTTTTCTCACCTGGGATGGCATGAGCTTCCACAGGGGACACGTATTTCATGTTATTTCAGCCAAACTGAAAATTTGATTTTTGGCTCCAAATTTCAGGTCCGGACCTTACGTTCTGAGCTCAATGTGGTCATACCTGTTACAGAGATTTTAGCCCTCAGACTTGATTCAGGATGCATTTTTCTCACCTGGGATGAAATGGGCTTCCACGGGGGACACATATTTCATGTTATTTCAGCCAAACTGAAAATTAGATTTTTGGCTCCAAATTTCAGGTCCCGACCTTACGTTCTTAGCTCAATGTGGTAAAACCCGTTACAGAGGTTTTAGCACTCAGACTTGATTCAGGATGCATTTTTCTCACCTGGGATGGCATGGGCTTCCACGGGGGACACATATTTCATGTAATTTCAGCCAAACTGAAAATTTGATTTTTTGCTCCAAATTTCAGGTCCCAACCTTACGTTCTTAGCTCAATGTGGTAAAACCCATTACAGAGGTTTTAGCCCTCAGACTTGATTCAGGATGCATTTTTCTCACCTGGGATGGCATGAGCTTCCACAGGGGACACGTATTTCATGTAATTTCAGCCAAACTGAAAATTTGATTTTTTGCTCCAGATTTCAGGTCCGGACCTTACGTTCTGAGCTCAATGTTTTAAAACCCGAAACAGGTTTTAGCCCTCAGACTTGATTCAGGATGCATTTTTCTCACCTGGGATGGCATGGGTTCCACGGGGGACACATATTTCATGTTATTTCAGCCAAACTGAAAATTCTAATTTTTGCTCCAAATTTCAGGTCCGAACCTTACGTTCTGAGCTCAATGTGGTAAAACCCGAAACAGAGGTTTTAGCACTCAGACTTGATTCAGGATGCATTTTTCTCACCTGGGATGGCATGGGCTTCCACGGGGGACACGTATTTCATGTAATTTCAGCCAAACTGAAAATTTGATTTTTGGCTCCAAATTTCAGGTCCGGACCTTACGTTCTTAGCTCAATGTGGTAAAACCCGTTACAGAGGTTTTAGCCCTCAGACTTGATTCAGGATGCATTTTTCTCACCTGGGATGAAATGGGCTTCCACGGGGGACACATATTTCATGTAATTTCAGCCAAACTGAAAATTTGATTTTTTGCTCCAAATTTCAGGTCCTGACCTTACGTTCTGAGGTCAATGTGGTAAAACCTGTTACAGAGGTTTTAGCACTCAGACTTGATTCAGGATGCATTTTTCTCACCTGGGATGGCATGGGCTTCCACGGGGGACACATATTTCATGTTATTTCAGCCAAACTGAAAATTTGATTTTTGGCTCCAAATTTCAGGTCTGGACCTTACGTTCTTAGCTCAATGTGGTAAAACCTGTTACAGAGGTTTTAGCCCTCAGACTTGATTCAGGATGCATTTTTCTCACCTGGGATGGCATGGGCTTCCACGGGGGACACATATTTCATGTAATTTCAGCCAAACTGAAAATTCTAATTTTTGCTCCAAATTTCAGGTCCGGACCTTACGTTCTTAGCTCAATGTGGTAAAACCCGTTACAGAGGTTTTAGCCCTCAGACTTGATTTAGGATGCATTTTTCTCACCTGGGATGGCATGAGCTTCCACGGGGGACACATATTTCATGTTATTTCAGCCAAACTGAAAATTTGATTTTTGGCTCCAAATTTCAGGTCCGGACCTTACGTTCTTAGCTCAATGTGGAAAAACCCATTACAGAGGTTTTAGCACTCAGACTTGTTCAGGATGCATTTTTCTCACCTGGGATGGCATGGGCTTCCACGGGGGACACATATTTCATGTTATTTCAGCCAAACTGAAAATTCTAATTTTTGCTCCAAATTTCAGGTCTGGACCTTACGTTCTTAGCTCAATGTGGTAAAACCCGTTACAGAGGTTTTAGCCCTCAGACTTGATTCAGGATGCATTTTTCTCACCTGGGATGGCATGAGCTTCCACAGGGGACACGTATTTCATGTTATTTCAGCCAAACTGAAAATTTGATTTTTTGCTCCAAATTTCAGGTCCCGACCTTACGTTCTGAGCTCATTGTGGTAAAACCCGTTACAGAGATTTTAGCCCTCAGACTTGATTCAGGATGCATTTTTCTCACCTGGGATGAAATGGGCTTCCACGGGGGACACATATTTCATGTTATTTCAGCCAAACTGAAAATTTGATTTTTTTGCTCCAAATTTCAGGTCCCACCTTACGTTCTGAGCTCAATGTGGTAAAACCCGAAACAGAGGTTTTAGCACTCAGACTTGATTCAGGATGCATTTTTCTCACCTGGGATGGCATGGGCTTCCACGGGGGACACATATTTCATGTTATTTCAGCCAAACTGAAAATTCTAATTTTTGCTCCAAATTTCAGGTCCGGACCTTACGTTCTTAGCTCAATGTGGTAAAACCCGTTACAGAGGTTTTAGCCCTCAGACTTGATTCAGGATGCATTTTTCTCACCTGGGATGGCATGAGCTTCCACGGGGGACACATATTTCATGTTATTTCAGCCAAACGGAAAATTTGATTTTTGGCTCCAAATTTCAGGTCCCGACCTTACGTTCTTAGCTCAATGTGGTAAAACCTGTTACAGAGGTTTTAGCACTCAGACTTGATTCAGGATGCATTTTTCTCACCTGGGATGGCATGGGCTTCCACGGGGGACACATATTTCATGTAATTTCAGCCAAACTGAGAATTTGATTCTTGGCTCCAAATTTCAGGTCTGGACCTTACGTTCTGAGCTCAATGTGGTAAAACCCGAAACAGAGGTTTTAGCACTCAGACTTGATTCAGGATGCATTTTTCTCACCTGGGATGGCATGGGCTTCCACGGGGGACACATATTTCATGTTATTTCAGCCAAACTGAAAATTCTAATTTTTGCTCCAAATTTCAGGTCCGGACCTTTCGTTCTTAGCTCAATGTGGTAAAACCCGTTACAGAGGTTTTAGCCCTCAGACTTGATTTAGGATGCATTTTTCTCACCTGGGATGGCATGAGCTTCCACGGGGGACACATATTTCATGTTATTTCAGCCAAACTGAAAATTTGATTTTTGGCTCCAAATTTCAGGTCCCGACCTTACGTTCTGAGCTCAATGTGGTAAAACCTGTTACAGAGGTTTTAGCCCTCAGACTTGATTCAGGATGCATTTTTCTCACCTGGGATGAAATGGGCTTCCACGGGGGACACATATTTCATGTTATTTCAGCCAAACTGAAAATTTGATTTTTTTGCTCCAAATTTCAGGTCCCACCTTACGTTCTGAGCTCAATGTGGTAAAACCCGAAGAAGAGGTTTTAGCACTCAGACTTGATTCAGGATGCATTTTTCTCACCTGGGATGGCATGGGCTTCCACGGGGGACACATATTTCATGTTATTTCAGCCAAACTGAAAATTCTAATTTTTGCTCCAAATTTCAGGTCCGGACCTTACGTTCTTAGCTCAATGTGGTAAAACCCGTTACAGAGGTTTTAGCCCTCAGACTTGATTCAGGATGCATTTTTCTCACCTGGGATGGCATGAGCTTCCACGGGGGACACATATTTCATGTTATTTCAGCCAAATGGAAAATTTGATTTTTGGCTCCAAATTTCAGGTCCCGACCTTACGTTCTGAGGTCAATGTGGTAAAACCTGTTACAGAGATTTTAGCACTCAGACTTGATTCAGGATGCATTTTTCTCACCTGGGATGGCATGGGCTTCCACGGGGGACACATATTTCATGTAATTTCAGCCAAACTGAGAATTTGATTCTTGGCTCCAAATTTCAGGTCCCGACCTTACGTTCTGAGCTCAATGTGGTAAAACCCGAAACAGAGGTTTTAGCACTCAGACTTGATTCAGGATGCATTTTTCTCACCTGGGATGGCATGGGCTTCCACGGGGGACACATATTTCATGTTATTTCAGCCAAACTGAAAATTCTAATTTTTGCTCCAAATTTCAGGTCCGGACCTTACGTTCTTAGCTCAATGTGGTAAAACCCGTTACAGAGGTTTTAGCCCTAAGACTTGATTTAGGATGCATTTTTCTCACCTGGGATGGCATGAGCTTCCACGGGGGACACATATTTCATGTTATTTCAGCCAAACTGAAAATTTGATTTTTGGCTCCAAATTTCAGGTCCCGACCTTACGTTCTGAGCTCAATGTGGTAAAACCTGTTACAGAGGTTTTAGCCCTCAGACTTGATTCAGGATGCATTTTTCTCACCTGGGATGAAATGGGCTTCCACGGGGGACACATATTTCATGTTATTTCAGCCAAACTGAAAATTTGATTTTTTGCTCCAAATTTCAGGTCCGGACCTTACGTTCTGAGCTCAATGTTTTAAAACCCGAAACAGGTTTTAGCCCTCAGACTTGATTCAGGATGCATTTTTCTCACCTGGGATGGCATGAGCTTCCACGGGGGACACATATTTCATGTTATTTCAGCCAAACTGAAAATTTGATTTTTGGCTGCAAATTTCAGGTCCGGACCTTACGTTCTGAGCTCAATGTGGTAAAACCTGAAACAGAGGTTTAACCCTCAGACTTGATTCAGGATGCATTTTTCTCACCTGGGATGGCATGAGCTTCCACAGGGGACACATATTTCATGTTATTTCAGCCAAACTGAAAATTTGATTTTTGGCTCCAAATTTCAGGTCCGGACCTTACGTTCTGAGCTCAATGTGGTAAAACCCGTTACAGAGGTTTGAGCACTCAGACTTGATTCAGGATGCATTTTTCTCACCTGGGATGGCATGGGCTTCTAGGGGGACACATATTTCATGTTAATTCAGCCAAACTGAAAATTCTAATTTTTGCTCCAAATTTCAGGTCCCGACCTTACATTCTGAGCTTAATGTGGTAAAACCTGTTACAGAGGTTTTAGCCCTCAGACTTGATTCAGGATGCATTTTTCTCACCTGGGATGGCATGAGCTTCCACAGGGGACACGTATTTCATGTTATTTCAGCCAAACTGAAAATTTGATTTTTTGCTCCAAATTTCAGGTCCGGACTTTACGTTCTGAGCTCAATGTTTTAAAACCCGAAACAGGTTTTAGCCCTCAGACTTGATTCAGGATGCATTTTTCTCACCTGGGATGGCATGAGCTTCCACAGGGGACACATATTTCATGTTATTTCAGCCAAACTCAAAATTTGATTTTTGGCTCCAAATTTCAGGTCCGGACCTTACGTTCTTAGCTCAATGTGGTAAAACCCGTTACAGAGGTTTTAGCCCTCAGACTTGATTCAGGATGCATTTTTCTCACCTGGGATGGCATGGGCTTCCACAGGGGACACATATTTCATGTTATTTCAGCCAAACTGAAAATTTGATTTTCGGCTCCAAATTTCAGGTCCGGACCTTACGTTCTGAGCTCAATGTGGTAAAACCCGTTACAGAGGTTTTAGCCCTCAGACTTGATTCAGGATGCATTTTTCTCACCTGGGATGGCATGGGCTTCCACGGGGGACACATATTTCATGTTATTTCAGCCAAACTGAAAATTTGATTTTTGGCTCCAAATTTCAGGTCCGGACCTTACGTTCTGAGCTCAATGTGGTAAAACCTGTTACAGAGGTTTTAGCTCTCAGACTTGATTCAGGATGCATTTTTCTCACCTGGGATGGCATGGGCTTCCATGGGGGACACATATTTCATGTTATTTCAGCCAAACTGAAAATTTGATTTTTGGCTCCAAATTTCAGGTCCGAACCTTACGTTCTGAGCTCAATGTGGTAAAACCTGTTACAGAGGTTTTAGCACTCAGACTTGATTCAGGATGCATTTTTCTCACCTGGGATGGCATGGGCTTCCACGGGGGACACATATTTCATGTTATTTCAGCCAAACTGAAAATTTGATTTTTTTGCTCCAAATTTCAGGTCCGGACCTTACGTTCTGAGCTCAATGTGGTAAAACCTGTTACAGAGGTTTTAGCCCTCAGACTTGATTCAGGATGCATTTTTCTCACCTGGGATGGCATGGGCTTCCACGGGGGACACATATTTCATGTTATTTCAGCCAAACTGAAAATTTGATTTTTTGCTCCAAATTTCAGGTCCCGACCATACGTTCTGAGCTCAATGTGGTAAAACCCGTTACAGAGATTTTAGCCCTCAGACTTGATTCAGGATGCATTTTTCTCACCTGGGATGGCATGGGCTTCCACGGGGGACACATATTTCATGTTATTTCAGCCAAACTGAAAATTTGATTTTTTTGCTCCAAATTTCAGGTCCGAACCTTACGTTCTTAGCTCAATGTGGTAAAACCCGTTACAGAGGTTTTAGCCCTCAGACTTGATTCAGGATGCATTTTTCTCACCTGGGATGGCATGAGCTTCCACGGGGGACACATATTTCATGTTATTCCAGCCAAACTGAAAATTTGATTTTTGGCTCCAAATTTCAGGTCCGGACCTTACGTTCTTAGCTCAATGTGGTCAAACCCGTTACAGAGGTTTTAGCACTCAGACTTGATTCAGGATGCATTTTTCTCACCTGGGATGGCATGGGCTTCCACGGGGGACACATATTTCATGTAATTTCAGCCAAACTGAAAATTTGATTTTTGGCTCCAAATTTCAGGTCCAGACCTTACGTTCTGAGCTCAATGTGGTAAAACCCGAAACAGGTTTTATCCCTCAGACTTGATTCAGGATGCATTTTTCTCACCTGGGATGGCATGGGCTTCCACGGGGGACACATATTTCATGTTATTTCAGCCAAACTGAAAATTTGATTTTTGGCTCCAAATTTCAGGTCCAGACCTTACGTTCTGAGCTCAATGTGGTAAAACCCTTTACAGAGGTTTTAGCACTCAGACTTGATTCAGGATGCATTTTTCTCACCTGGGATGGCATGGGCTTCCACGGGGGACACATATTTCATGTTATTTCAGCCAAACTGAAAATTTGATTTTTGGCTCCAAATTTCAGGTCCGGACCTTACGTTCTTAGCTCAATGTGGTAAAACCCGTTACAGAGGTTTTAGCACTCAGACTTGATTCAGGATGCATTTTTCTCACCTGGGATGGCATGGGCTTCCACGGGGGACACATATTTCATGTTCTTTCAGCCAAACTGAAAATTTGATTTTCGGCTCCAAATTTCAGGTCCAGACCTTACGTTCTGAGCTCAATGTGGTAAAACCTGTTACAGAGGTTTTAGCCCTCAGACTTGATTCAGGATGCATTTTTCTCACCTGGGATGGCATGGGCTTCCACGGGGGACACATATTTCATGTTATTTCAGCCAAACTGAAAATTTGATTTTTTTGCTCCAAATTTCAGGTCCGAACCTTACGTTCTTAGCTCAATGTGGTAAAACCCGTTACAGAGGTTTGAGCACTCAGACTTGATTCAGGATGCATTTTTCTCACCTGGGATGGCATGGGCTTCTAGGGGGACACATATTTCATGTTAATTCAGCCAAACTGAAAATTCTAATTTTTGCTCCAAATTTCAGGTCCCGACCTTACATTCTGAGCTTAATGTGGTAAAACCTGTTACAGAGGTTTTAGCCCTCAGACTTGATTCAGGATGCATTTTTCTCACCTGGGATGGCATGGGCTTCCACGGGGGACACATATTTCATGTTATTTCAGCCAAACTGAAAATTTGATTTTTGGCTCCAAATTTCAGGTCCGGACCTTACGTTCTGAGCTCAATGTTTTAAAACCCGAAACAGGTTTTAGCCCTCAGACTTGATTCAGGATGCATTTTTCTCACCTGGGATGGCATGAGCTTCCACAGGGGACACGTATTTCATGTTATTTCAGCCAAACTCAAAATTTGATTTTTGGCTCCAAATTTCAGGTCCCGCCCTTACGTTCTGAGCTCAATGTGGTAAAACCCTTTACAGAGGTTTTAGCACTCAGACTTGATTCAGGATGCATTTTTCTCACCTGGGATGGCATGGGCTTCCACGGGGGACACATATTTCATGTTCTTTCAGCCAAACTGAAAATTTGATTTTCGGCTCCAAATTTCAGGTCCGGACCTTACGTTCTGAGCTCAATGTGGTAAAACCTGTTACAGAGGTTTTAGCCCTCAGACTTGATTCAGGATGCATTTTTCTCACCTGGGATGGCATGGGCTTCTAGGGGGACACATATTTCATGTTATTTCAGCCAAACTGAAAATTTGATTTTTTTGCTCCAAATTTCAGGTCCGAACCTTACGTTCTTAGCTCAATGTGGTAAAACCCGTTACAGAGGTTTGAGCACTCAGACTTGATTCAGGATGCATTTTTCTCACCTGGGATGGCATGGGCTTCTAGGGGGACACATATTTCATGTTAATTCAGCCAAACTGAAAATTCTAATTTTTGCTCCAAATTTCAGGTCCCGACCTTACATTCTGAGCTTAATGTGGTAAAACCTGTTACAGAGGTTTTAGCCCTCAGACTTGATTCAGGATGCATTTTTCTCACCTGGGATGAAATGGGCTTCCACGGGGGACACATATTTCATGTTATTTCAGCCAAACTGAAAATTTGATTTTTTGCTCCAAATTTCAGGTCCGGACCTTACGTTCTGAGCTCAATGTTTTAAAACCCGAAACAGGTTTTAGCCCTCAGACTTGATTCAGGATGCATTTTTCTCACCTGGGATGGCATGAGCTTCCACAGGGGACACGTATTTCATGTTATTTCAGCCAAACTCAAAATTTGATTTTTGGCTCCAAATTTCAGGTCCCGCCCTTACGTTCTGAGCTCAATGTGGTAAAACCCTTTACAGAGGTTTTAGCACTCAGACTTGATTCAGGATGCATTTTTCTCACCTGGGATGGCATGGGCTTCCACGGGGGACACATATTTCATGTTCTTTCAGCCAAACTGAAAATTTGATTTTTGGCTCCAAATTTCAGGTCCGGACCTTACGTTCTTAGCTCAATGTGGTAAAACCCGTTACAGAGGTTTTAGCACTCAGACTTGATTCAGGATGCATTTTTCTCACCTGGGATGGCATGGGCTTCCACGGGGGACACATATTTCATGTTCTTTCAGCCAAACTGAAAATTTGATTTTCGGCTCCAAATTTCAGGTCCAGACCTTACGTTCTGAGCTCAATGTGGTAAAACCTGTTACAGAGGTTTTAGCCCTCAGACTTGATTCAGGATGCATTTTTCTCACCTGGGATGGCATGGGCTTCCACGGGGGACACATATTTCATGTTATTTCAGCCAAACTGAAAATTTGATTTTTTTGCTCCAAATTTCAGGTCTGAACCTTACGTTCTTAGCTCAATGTGGTAAAACCCGTTACAGAGGTTTGAGCACTCAGACTTGATTCAGGATGCATTTTTCTCACCTGGGATGGCATGGGCTTCTAGGGGGACACATATTTCATGTTAATTCAGCCAAACTGAAAATTCTAATTTTTGCTCCAAATTTCAGGTCCCGACCTTACATTCTGAGCCTTATGTGGTAAAACCTGTTACAGAGGTTTTAGCCCTCAGACTTGATTCAGGATGCATTTTTCTCACCTAAGATGAAATGGGCTTCCACGGGGGACACATATTTCATGTTATTTCAGCCAAACTGAAAATTTGATTTTTTGCTCCAAATTTCAGGTCCGGACC
Organism: Halichoeres trimaculatus; assembly: GCF_033239565.1. Classification (NCBI taxonomy): domain Eukaryota; kingdom Metazoa; phylum Chordata; class Actinopteri; order Labriformes; family Labridae; genus Halichoeres; species Halichoeres trimaculatus. The sequence continues at coordinate 81,703 of NW_027437235.1, read as the reverse complement.
TTACGTTCTGAGCTCAATGTTTTAAAACCCGAAACAGGTTTTAGCCCTCAGACTTGATTCAGGATGCATTTTTCTCACCTGGGATGGCATGAGCTTCCACAGGGGACACGTATTTCATGTTATTTCAGCCAAACTCAAAATTTGATTTTTGGCTCCAAATTTCAGGTCCCGCCCTTACGTTCTGAGCTCAATGTGGTAAAACCCTTTACAGAGGTTTTAGCACTCAGACTTGATTCAGGATGCATTTTTCTCACCTGGGATGGCATGGGCTTCCACGGGGGACACATATTTCATGTTCTTTCAGCCAAACTGAAAATTTGATTTTCGGCTCCAAATTTCAGGTCCAGACCTTACGTTCTGAGCTCAATGTGGTAAAACCCTTTACAGAGGTTTTAGCCCTCAGACTTGATTCAGGATGCATTTTTCTCACCTGGAATGGCATGGGCTTCTAGGGGGACACATATTTCATGTTAATTCAGCCAAACTGAAAATTCTAATTTTTGCTCCAAATTTCAGGTCCCGACCTTACATTCTGAGCTTAATGTGGTAAAACCCGTTACAGAGGTTTTAGCCCTCAGACTTGATTCAGGATGCATTTTTCTCACCTGGGATGGCATGGGCTTCCACGGGGGACACATATTTCATGTTCTTTCAGCCAAACTGAAAATTTGATTTTCGGCTCCAAATTTCAGGTCCGGACCTTACGTTCTGAGCTCAATGTGGTAAAACCTGTTACAGAGGTTTTAGCCCTCAGACTTGATTCAGGATGCATTTTTCTCACCTGGGATGGCATGGGCTTCTAGGGGGACACATATTTCATGTTAATTCAGCCAAACTGAAAATTCTAATTTTTGCTCCAAATTTCAGGTCCCGACCTTACATTCTGAGCTTAATGTGGTAAAACCCGTTACAGAGGTTTTAGCCCTCAGACTTGATTCAGGATGCATTTTTCTCACCTGGGATGAAATGGGCTTCCACGGGGGACACATATTTCATGTTATTTCAGCCAAACTGAAAATTTGATTTTTTGCTCCAAATTTCAGGTCCGGACCTTACGTTCTGAGCTCAATGTTTTAAAACCCGAAACAGGTTTTAGCCCTCAGACTTGATTCAGGATGCATTTTTCTCACCTGGGATGGCATGAGCTTCCACAGGGGACACGTATTTCATGTTATTTCAGCCAAACTCAAAATTTGATTTTTGGCTCCAAATTTCAGGTCCCGCCCTTACGTTCTGAGCTCAATGTGGTAAAACCCGTTACAGAGATTTTAGCCCTCAGACTTGATTCAGGATGCATTTTTCTCACCTGGGATGGCATGGGCTTCCACGGGGGACACATATTTCATGTTATTTCAGCCAAACTGAAAATTTGATTTTTTTGCTCCAAATTTCAGGTCCAGACCTTACGTTCTGAGCTCAATGTGGTAAAACCCGTTACAGAGGTTTTAGCCCTCAGACTTGATTCAGGATGCATTTTTCTCACCTGGGATGAAATGGGCTTCCACGGGGGACACATATTTCATGTTATTTCAGCCAAACTGAAAATTTGATTTTTTGCTCCAAATTTCAGGTCCGGACCTTACGTTCTGAGCTCAATGTTTTAAAACCCGAAACAGGTTTTAGCCCTCAGACTTGATTCAGGATGCATTTTTCTCACCTGGGATGGCATGAGCTTCCACGGGGGACACATATTTCATGTTATTTCAGCCAAACTGAAAATTTGATTTTTGGCTGCAAATTTCAGGTCCGGACCTTACGTTCTGAGCTCAATGTGGTAAAACCTGAAACAGAGGTTTAACCCTCAGACTTGATTCAGGATGCATTTTTCTCACCTGGGATGGCATGAGCTTCCACAGGGGACACATATTTCATGTTATTTCAGCCAAACTGAAAATTTGATTTTTGGCTCCAAATTTCAGGTCCCGACCTTACGTTCTTAGCTCAATGTGGTAAAACCCGTTACAGAGGTTTTAGCCCTCAGACTTGATTCAGGATGCATTTTTCTCACCTGGGATGGCATGAGCTTCCACAGGGGACACGTATTTCATGTTATTTCAGCCAAACTGAAAATTTGATTTTTTGCTCCAAATTTCAGATCCGGACCTTACATTCTGAGCTCAATGTTTTAAAACCCGAAACAGGTTTTATCCCTCAGACTTGATTCAGGATGCATTTTTCTCACCTGGGATGGCAAGAGCTTCCACAGGGGACACGTATTTCATGTTATTTCAACCAAACTGAAAATTTGATTTTTGGCTGCAAATTTCAGGTCCCGACCTTACGTTCTGAGCTCAATGTGGTAAAACCCGTTACAGAGGTTTAAGCCCTCAGACTTGATTCAGGATGCATTTTTCTCACCTGGGATGGCATGAGCTTCCACAGGGGGACACATATTTCATGTTATTTCAGCCAAACTGAAAATTTGATTTTTGGCTCCAAATTTCAGGTCCCGACCTTACGTTCTGAGGTCAATGTGGTAAAACCTGTTACAGAGGTTTTAGCACTCAGACTTGATTCAGGATGCATTTTTCTCACCTGGGATGGCATGGGCTTCCACGGGGGACACATATTTCATGTAATTTCAGCCAAACTGAGAATTTGATTCTTGGCTCCAAATTTCAGGTCCCGACCTTACGTTCTGAGCTCAATGTGGTAAAACCCGAAACAGAGGTTTTAGCACTCAGACTTGATTCAGGATGCATTTTTCTCACCTGGGATGGCATGGGCTTCCACGGGGGACACATATTTCATGTTATTTCAGCCAAACTGAAAATTTGATTTTTTGCTCCAAATTTCAGGTCCGGACCTTACGTTCTGAGCTCAATGTTTTAAAACCCGAAACAGGTTTTAGCCCTCAGACTTGATTCAGGATGCATTTTTCTCACCTGGGATGGCATGAGCTTCCACGGGGGACACATATTTCATGTTATTTCAGCCAAACTGAAAATTTGATTTTTGGCTGCAAATTTCAGGTCCGGACCTTACGTTCTTAGCTCAATGTGGTAAAACCTGAAACAGAGGTTTAACCCTCAGACTTGATTCAGGATGCATTTTTCTCACCTGGGATGGCATGAGCTTCCACAGAGGACACATATTTCATGTTATTTCAGCCAAACTGAAAATTTGATTTTTGGCTCCAAATTTCAGGTCCCGACCTTACGTTCTTAGCTCAATGTGGTAAAACCCGTTACAGAGGTTTTAGCCCTCAGACTTGATTCAGGATGCATTTTTCTCACCTGGGATGGCATGAGCTTCCACAGGGGACACGTATTTCATGTTATTTCAGCCAAACTGAAAATTTGATTTTTTGCTCCAAATTTCAGATCCGGACCTTACGTTCTGAGCTCAATGTTTTAAAACCCGAAACAGGTTTTATCCCTCAGACTTGATTCAGGATGCATTTTTCTCACCTGGGATGGCAAGAGCTTCCACAGGGGACACGTATTTCATGTTATTTCAACCAAACTGAAAATTTGATTTTTGGCTGCAAATTTCAGGTCCCGACCTTACGTTCTGAGCTCAATGTGGTAAAACCCGTTACAGAGGTTTTAGCCCTCAGACTTGATTCAGGATGCATTTTTCTCACCTGGGATGGCATGAGCTTCCACGGGGGACACATATTTCATGTTATTTCAGCCAAACTGAAAATTTGATTTTTGGCTCCAAATTTCAGGTCCGGACCTTACGTTCTGAGCTCAATGTGGTAAAACCTGTCAAGAGGTTTTAGCCCTCAGACTTGATTCAGGATGCATTTTTCTCACCTGGGATGGCATGGGCTTCCACAGGGGACACGTATTTCATGTTATTTCAACCAAACTGAAAATTTGATTTTTGGCTGCAAATTTCAGGTCCCGACCTTACGTTCTGAGCTCAATGTGGTAAAACCCGTTACAGAGGTTTTAGCCCTCAGACTTGATTCAGGATGCATTTTTCTCACCTGGGATGGCATGAGCTTCCACGGGGGACACATATTTCATGTTATTTCAGCCAAACTGAAAATTTGATTTTTGGCTCCAAATTTCAGGTCCGGACCTTACGTTCTGAGCTCAATGTGGTAAAACCTGTCAAGAGGTTTTAGCCCTCAGACTTGATTCAGGATGCATTTTTCTCACCTGGGATGGCATGGGCTTCCACGGGGGACACATATTTCATGTTATTTCAGCCAAACTGAAAATTTGATTTTTTGCTCCAAATTTCAGGTCCGGACCTTACGTTCTGAGCTCAATGTTTTAAAACCCGAAACAGGTTTTAGCCCTCAGACTTGATTCAGGATGCATTTTTCTCACCTGGGATGGCATGGGCTTCCACGGGGGACACATATTTCATGTAATTTCAGCCAAACTTAAAATTTGATTTTTTGCTCCAAATTTCAGGTCCGGACCTTACGTTCTGAGCTCAATGTGGTAAAACCTGTTACAGAGGTTTTAGCACTCAGACTTGATTCAGGATGCATTTTTCTCACCTGGGATGGCATGGGCTTCCACGGGGGACACATATTTCATGTTCTTTCAGCCAAACTGAAAATTAGATTTTTGGCTCCAAATTTCAGGTCCCGACCTTACGTTCTGAGCTCAATGTGGTAAAACCCGTTACAGAGGTTTTAGCACTCAGACTTGATTCAGGATGCATTTTTCTCACCTGGGATGGCATGGGCTTCCACGGGGGACACATATTTCATGTAATTTCAGCCAAACTGAAAATTGTTTTTTTTTGCTCCAAATTTCAGGTCCGGACCTTACGTTCTTAGCTCAATGTGGTAAAACCCGTTACAGAGGTTTTAGCCCTCAGACTTGATTCAGGATGCATTTTTCTCACCTGGGATGGCATTGGCTTCCACGGGGGACACATATTTCATGTTCTTTCAGCCAAACTGAAAATTTGATTTTCGGCTCCAAATTTCAGGTCCGGACCTTACGTTCTGAGCTCAATGTGGTAAAACCTGTTACAGAGGTTTTAGCCCTCAGACTTGATTCAGGATGCATTTTTCTCACCTGGGATGGCATGGGCTTCCACGGGGGACACATATTTCATGTTCTTTCAGCCAAACTGAAAATTTGATTTTTTTGCTCCAAATTTCAGGTCCGGACCTTACGTTCTGAGCTCAATGTGGTAAAACCCGTTACAGAGGTTTTAGCCCTCAGACTTGATTCAGGATGCATTTTTCTCACCTGGGATGGCATGGGCTTCCACGGGGGACACATATTTCATGTTATTTCAGCCAAACTGAAAATTTGATTTTTTTGCTCCAAATTTCAGGTCCGAACCTTACGTTCTGAGCTCAATGTGGTAAAACCCGAAACAGAGGTTTAAGCACTCAGACTTGATTCAGGATGCATTTTTCTCACCTGGGATGGCATGGGCTTCCACGGGGGACACATATTTCATGTTATTTCAGCCAAACTGAAAATTCTAATTTTTGCTCCAAATTTCAGGTCCGGACCTTACGTTCTTAGCTCAATGTGGTAAAACCCGTTACAGAGGTTTTAGCCCTCAGACTTGATTTTGGATGCATTTTTCTCACCTGGGATGGCATGGGCTTCCACGGGGGACACATATTTCATGTTATTTCAGCCAAACTGAAAATTTGATTTTTTTGCTCCAAATTTCAGGTCCGGACCTTACGTTCTGAGCTCAATGTGGTAAAACCCGTTACAGAGGTTTTAGCCCTCAGACTTGATTCAGGATGCATTTTTCTCACCTGGGATGGTATGGGCTTCCATGGGGGACACATATTTCATGTAATTTCAGCCAAACTGAAAATTTGATTTTTTTGCTCCAAATTTCAGGTCCGGACCTTACGTTCTGAGCTCAATGTGGTAAAACCCGAAACAGAGGTTTTAGCACTCAGACTTGATTCAGGATGCATTTTTCTCACCTGGGATGGCATGGGCTTCCACGGGGGACACATATTTCATGTAATTTCAGCCAAAGTGAAAATTTGATTATTGGCTCCAAATTTCAGGTCCCGACCTTACGTTCTGAGCTCAATGTTGTAAAACCCGAAACAGAGGTTTTAGCCCTCAGACTTGATTCAGGATGCATTTTTCTCACCTGGGATGAAATGGGCTTCCACGGGGGACACATATTTCATGTTATTTCAGCCAAACTGAAAATTTGATTTTTTTGCTCCAAATTTCAGGTCCGGACCTTAAGTTCTTAGCTCAATGTGGTAAAACCCGTTACAGAGGTTTTAGCCCTCAGACTTGATTCAGGATGCATTTTTCTCACCTGGGATGGCATGAGCTTCCACAGGGGACACGTATTTCATGTAATTTCAGCCAAACTGAAAATTTGATTTTTTGCTCCAAATTTCAGGTCCCGACCTTACATTCTGAGCTCAATGTTTTAAAACCCGAAACAGGTTTTAGCCCTCAGACTTGATTCAGGATGCATTTTTCTCACCTGGGATGGCATGGGCTTCCACGGGGGACACATATTTCATGTAATTTCAGCCAAAGTGAAAATTTGATTCTTGGCTCCAAATTTCAGGTCCCGACCTTACATTCTGAGCTCAATGTTTTAAAACCCGAAACAGGTTTTAGCCCTCAGACTTGATTCAGGATGCATTTTTCTCACCTGGGATGGCATGGGCTTCCACGGGGGACACATATTTCATGTTATTTCAGCCAAACTGAAAATTTGATTTTTGGCTCCAAATTTCAGGTCCCGACCTTACGTTCTGAGCTCAATGTGGTAAAACCTGTTACAGAGGTTTTAGCCCTCAGACTTGATTCAGGATGCATTTTTCTCACCTGGGATGGCATGGGCTTCCACAGGGGACACATATTTCATGTAATTTCAGCCAAACTGAAAATTTGATTTTTTTGCTCCAAATTTCAGGTCCGGACCTCACGTTCTGAGGTCAATGTGGTAAAACCTGTTACAGAGGTTTTAGCCCTCAGACTTGATTCAGGATGCATTTTTCTCACCTGGGATGGCATGGGCTTCCACGGGGGACACATATTTCATGTTATTTCAGCCAAACTGAAAATTTGATTTTTTGCTCCAAATTTCAGGTCCCGACCTTGCGTTCTGAGCTCAATGTGGTAAAACCTGTTACAGAGGTTTTAGCCCTCAGACTTGATTCAGGATGCATTTTTCTCGACTGGGATGGCATGGGCTTCCACAGAGGACACCTACTTCATGTAACATCAGCCAAACTGAAAATTTGAATTTTGGCTCCAAATTTCAGGTCCGGACCTTACGTTCTGAGCTCAATGTGTGAAAAAACCTGAAACAGAGGTTTTAGCCCTCAGACTTGATTCAGGATGCATTTTTCTCACCTGGGATGGCATGGGATCCACAGGGGACACATATTTTATGTCATTTCAGCCAAACTGAAAATTTGATTTTTGGCTCCAAATTTCAGGTCCGGACCTTACGTTCTGAGCTCAATGTGGTAAAACCCGTTACAGAGGTTTTAGCCCTCAGACTTGATTCAGGATGCATTTTTCTCACCTGGGATGGCATGGGCTTCCACAGGGGACACATATTTCATGTTATTTCAGCCAAACTGAAAATTTGATTTTTGGCTCCAAATTTTAGGTCCGGACCTTACGTTCTGAGCTCAATGTGGTAAAACCCGTTACATAGGTTTAAGCCCTCAGACTTGATTCAGGATGCATTTTTCTCACCTGGGATGGCATGGGCTTCCACAGAGGACACCTACTTCATGTAACATCAGCCAAACTGAAAATTTGAATTTTGGCTCCAAATTTCAGGTCCGGACCTTACGTTCTGAGCTCAATGTGTGAAAAAACCTGAAACAGAGGTTTTAGCCCTCAGACTTGATTCAGGATGCATTTTTCTCACCTGGGATGGCATGGGATCCACAGGGGACACATATTTTATGTCATTTCAGCCAAACTGAAAATTTGATTTTTGGCTCCAAATTTCAGGTCCGGACCTTACGTTCTGAGCTCAATGTGGTAAAACCCGTTACAGAGGTTTTAGCCCTCAGACTTGATTCAGGATGCATTTTTCTCACCTGGGATGGCATGGGCTTCCACAGGGGACACGTATTTCATGTTATTTCAGCCAAACTGAAAATTTGATTTTTGGCTCCAAATTTTAGGTCCGGACCTTACGTTCTGAGCTCAATGTGGTAAAACCCGTTACAGAGGTTTTAGCCCTCAGACTTGATTCAGGATGCATTTTTCTCACCTGGGATGGCATGGGCTTCCACGGGGGACACATATTTCATGTTATTTCAGCCAAACTGAAAATTCTAATTTTTGCTCCAAATTTCAGGTCCGGACCTTACGTTCTTAGCTCAATGTGGTAAAACCCGTTAGTGAGGTTTTAGCCCTCAGACTTGATTTTGGATGCATTTTTCTCACCTGGGATGGCATGAGCTTCCAAGGGGGACACATATTTCATGTTATTTCAGCCAAACTGAAAATTTGATTTTTGGCTCCAAATTTCAGGTCCCGACCTTACGTTCTGAGGTCAATGTGGTAAAACCTGTTACAGAGGTTTTAGCACTCAGACTTGATTCAGGATGCATTTTTCTCACCTGGGATGAAATGGGCTTCCACGGGGGACACATATTTCATGTTATTTCAGCCAAACTGAAAATTTGACTTTTGGCTCCAAATTTCAGGTCCGGACCTTACGTTCTTAGCTCAATGTGGTAAAACCCGTTACAGAGGTTTTAGCACTCAGACTTGATTCAGGATGCATTTTTCTCACCTGGGATGGCATGGGCTTCTAGGGGGACACATATTTCATGTAAATTCAGCCAAACTGAAAATTCTAATTTTTGCTCCAAATTTCAGGTCCCGACCTTACATTCTGAGCTTAATGTGGTAAAACCTGTTACAGAGGTTTTAGCCCTCAGACTTGATTCAGGATGCATTTTTCTCACCTGGGATGGCATGAGCTTCCACAGGGGACACGTATTTCATGTTATTTCAGCCAAACTGAAAATTTGATTTTTGGCTCCAAATTTCAGGTCAGGCCCTTACGTTCTGAGCTCAATGTGGTCATACCTGTTACAGAGATTTTAGCCCTCAGACTTGATTCAGGATGCATTTTTCTCACCTGGGATGAAATGGGCTTCCACGGGGGACACATATTTCATGTTATTTCAGCCAAACTGAAAATTAGATTTTTGGCTCCAAATTTCAGGTCCCGACCTTACGTTCTTAGCTCAATGTGGTAAAACCCGTTACAGAGGTTTTAGCCCTCAGACTTGATTCAGGATGCATTTTTCTCACCTGGGATGGCATGGGCTTCCACGGGGGACACATATTTCATGTTCTTTCAGCCAAACTGAAAATTTGATTTTCGGCTCCAAATTTCAGGTCCCGACCTTACGTTCTGAGCTCAATGTGGTAAAACCTGTTACAGAGGTTTTAGCCCTCAGACTTGATTCAGGATGCATTTTTCTCACCTGGGATGGCATGGGCTTCCACGGGGGACACATATTTCATGTTATTTCAGCCAAACTGAAAATTTGATTTTTGGCTCCAAATTTCAAGTCCGGACCTTACGTTCTGAGCTCAATGTTTTAAAACCCGAAACAGGTTTTAGCCCTCAGACTTGATTCAGGATGCATTTTTCTCACCTGGGATGGCATGAGCTTCCACAGGGGACACGTATTTCATGTAATTTCAGCCAAACTGAAAATTTGATTTTTTGCTCCAAATTTCAGGTCCGGACCTTACATTCTGAGCTCAATGTGGAAAAACCCGTTACAGAGGTGTAACCCCTTAAACTTGATTCAGGATGCATTTTTCTCACCTGGGATGAAATGGGCTTCCACGGGGGACACATATTTCATGTTATTTCAGCCAAACTGAAAATTTGATTTTTTTGCTCCAAATTTCAGGTCCGAACCTTACGTTCTGAGCTCAATGTGGTAAAACCCGAAACAGAGGTTTTAGCACTCAGACTTGATTCAGGATGCATTTTTCTCACCTGGGATGGCATGGGCTTCCACGGGGGACACATATTTCATGTTATTTCAGCCAAACTGAAAATTTGATTTTTTGCTCCAAATTTCAGGTCCGGACCTTACGCTCTTAGCTCAATGTGGTAAAACCCGTTACAGAGGTTTTAGCACTCAGACTTGATTCAGGATGCATTTTTCTCACCTGGGATGGCATGGGCTTCCACGGGGGACACATATTTCATGTTATTTCAGCCAAATTGAAAATTTGATTTTTGGCTCCAAATTTCAGGTCCGGACCTTACGTTCTGAGCTCAATGTGGTAAAACCCGTTACAGAGGTTTTAGCCCTCAGACTTGATTCAGGATGCATTTTTCTCACCTGGGATGGCATGGGCTTCCATGGGGGACACATATTTCATGTTATTTCAGCCAAACTGAAAATTTGATTTTTGGCTCCAAATTTCAGGTCCGGACCTTACGTTCTGAGCTCAATGTTGTAAAACCCGAAACAGAGGTTTTAGCCCTCAGACTTGATTCAGGATGCATTTTTCTCACCTGGGATGGCATGGGCTTCCAAGGGGGACACATATTTCATGTAATTTCAGCCAAACTTAAAATTTGATTTTTTGCTCCAAATTTCAGGTCCGGACCTTACGTTCTGAGCTCAATGTGGTAAAACCTGTTACAGAGGTTTTAGCACTCAGACTTGATTCAGGATGCATTTTTCTCACCTGGGATGGCATGGGCTTCCACGGGGGACACATATTTCATGTAATTTCAGCCAAACTGAAAATTAGATTTTTGGCTCCAAATTTCAGGTCCCGACCTTACGTTCTGAGCTCAATGTGGTAAAACCCGTTACAGAGGTTTTAGCACTCAGACTTGATTCAGGATGCATATTCTCACCTGGGATGGTATGGGCTTCCATGGGGGACACATATTTCATGTAATTTCAGCCAAACTGAAAATTTGATTTTTTTGCTCCAAATTTCAGGTCCGGACCTTACGTTCTGAGCTCAATGTTTTAAAACCCGAAACAGGTTTTAGCCCTCAGACTTGATTCAGGATGCATTTTTCTCACCTGGGATGGCAAGAGCTTCCACAGGGGACACGTATTTCATGTTATTTCAGCCAAACTGAAAATTTGATTTTTTGCTCCAAATTTCAGGTCCGGACCTTACGTTCTGAGCTCAATGTGGTAAAACCCGTTACAGAGATTTTAGCCCTCAGACTTGATTCAGGATGCATTTTTCTCACCTGGGATGAAATGGGCTTCCACGGGGGACACATATTTTATGTAATTTCAGCCAAACTGAAAAATGGATTTTTTTGCTCCAAATTTCAGGTCCGGACCTTACGTTCTGAGCTCAATGTGGTAAAACCCGTTACAGAGGTTTTAGCACTCAGACTTGATTCAGGATGCATTTTTCTCACCTGGGATGGCATGGGCTTCTAGGGGGACACATATTTCATGTAAATTCAGCCAAACTGAAAATTCTAATTTTTGCTCCAAATTTCAGGTCCCGACCTTACATTCTGAGCTTAATGTGGTAAAACCTGTTACAGAGGTTTTAGCCCTCAGACTTGATTAAGGATGCATTTTTCTCACCTGGGATGGCATGAGCTTCCACAGGGGACACGTATTTCATGTTATTTCAGCCAAACTGAAAATTTGATTTTTGGCTCCAAATTTCAGGTCCGGACCTTACGTTCTGAGCTCAATGTGGTCATACCTGTTACAGAGATTTTAGCCCTCAGACTTGATTCAGGATGCATTTTTCTCACCTGGGATGAAATGGGCTTCCACGGGGGACACATATTTCATGTAATTTCAGCCAAACTGAAAATTTGATTTTTTGCTCCAAATTTCAGGTCCCGACCTTACGTTCTTAGCTCAATGTGGTAAAACCCATTACAGAGGTTTTAGCCCTCAGACTTGATTCAGGATGCATTTTTCTCACCTGGGATGGCATGAGCTTCCACAGGGGACACGTATTTCATGTAATTTCAGCCAAACTGAAAATTTGATTTTTTGCTCCAGATTTCAGGTCCGGACCTTACGTTCTGAGCTCAATGTTTTAAAACCCGAAACAGGTTTTAGCCCTCAGACTTGATTCAGGATGCATTTTTCTCACCTGGGATGGCATGGGTTCCACGGGGGACACATATTTCATGTTATTTCAGCCAAACTGAAAATTCTAATTTTTGCTCCAAATTTCAGGTCCGAACCTTACGTTCTGAGCTCAATGTGGTAAAACCCGAAACAGAGGTTTTAGCACTCAGACTTGATTCAGGATGCATTTTTCTCACCTGGGATGGCATGGGCTTCCACGGGGGACACATATTTCATGTTATTTCAGCCAAACTGAAAATTGGATTTTTGGCTCCAAATTTCAGGTCCGGACCTTACGTTCTTAGCTCAATGTGGTAAAACCCGTTACAGAGGTTTTAGCCCTCAGACTTGATTCAGGATGCATTTTTCTCACCTGGGATGAAATGGGCTTCCACGGGGGACACATATTTCATGTAATTTCAGCCAAACTGAAAATTTGATTTTTTGCTCCAAATTTCAGGTCCCGACCTTACGTTCTGAGGTCAATGTGGTAAAACCTGTTACAGAGGTTTTAGCACTCAGACTTGATTCAGGATGCATTTTTCTCACCTGGGATGGCATGGGCTTCCACGGGGGACACATATTTCATGTTATTTCAGCCAAACTGAAAATTTGATTTTTTGCTCCAAATTTCAGGTCCCGACCTTACGTTCTGAGCTCATTGTGGTAAAACCCGTTACAGAGATTTTAGCCCTCAGACTTGATTCAGGATGCATTTTTCTCACCTGGGATGAAATGGGCTTCCACGGGGGACACATATTTCATGTTATTTCAGCCAAACTGAAAATTTGATTTTTTTGCTCCAAATTTCAGGTCCCACCTTACGTTCTGAGCTCAATGTGGTAAAACCCGAAACAGAGGTTTTAGCACTCAGACTTGATTCAGGATGCATTTTTCTCACCTGGGATGGCATGGGCTTCCACGGGGGACACATATTTCATGTTATTTCAGCCAAACTGAAAATTCTAATTTTTGCTCCAAATTTCAGGTCCGGACCTTACGTTCTTAGCTCAATGTGGTAAAACCCGTTACAGAGGTTTTAGCCCTCAGACTTGATTTAGGATGCATTTTTCTCACCTGGGATGGCATGAGCTTCCACGGGGGACACATATTTCATGTTATTTCAGCCAAACTGAAAATTTGATTTTTGGCTCCAAATTTCAGGTCCCGACCTTACGTTCTGAGCTCAATGTGGTAAAACCTGTTACAGAGGTTTTAGCCCTCAGACTTGATTCAGGATGCATTTTTCTCACCTGGGATGAAATGGGCTTCCACGGGGGACACATATTTCATGTTATTTCAGCCAAACTGAAAATTTGATTTTTTTGCTCCAAATTTCAGGTCCCACCTTACGTTCTGAGCTCAATGTGGTAAAACCCGAAGAAGAGGTTTTAGCCCTCAGACTTGATTCAGGATGCATTTTTCTCACCTGGGATGGCATGGGCTTCCACGGGGGACACATATTTCATGTTATTTCAGCCAAACTGAAAATTCTAATTTTTGCTCCAAATTTCAGGTCCGGACCTTACGTTCTTAGCTCAATGTGGTAAAACCCGTTACAGAGGTTTTAGCCCTCAGACTTGATTCAGGATGCATTTTTCTCACCTGGGATGGCATGAGCTTCCACGGGGGACACATATTTCATGTTATTTCAGCCAAATGGAAAATTTGATTTTTGGCTCCAAATTTCAGGTCCCGACCTTACGTTCTGAGCTCAATGTGGTAAAACCTGTTACAGAGGTTTTAGCACTCAGACTTGATTCAGGATGCATTTTTCTCACCTGGGATGGCATGGGCTTCCACGGGGGACACATATTTCATGTTATTTCAGCCAAACTGAAAATTCTAATTTTTGCTCCAAATTTCAGGTCCGGACCTTACGTTCTTAGCTCAATGTGGTAAAACCCGTTACAGAGGTTTGAGCACTCAGACTTGATTCAGGATGCATTTTTCTCACCTGGGATGGCATGGGCTTCTAGGGGGACACATATTTCATGTTATTTCAGCCAAACTGAAAATTTGATTTTTTGCTCCAAATTTCAGGTCCCGACCTTACATTCTGAGCTTAATGTGGTAAAACCTGTTACAGAGGTTTTAGCCCTCAGACTTGATTAAGGATGCATTTTTCTCACCTGGGATGGCATGAGCTTCCACAGGGGACACGTATTTCATGTTATTTCAGCCAAACTGAAAATTTGATTTTTGGCTCCAAATTTCAGGTCCGGACCTTACGTTCTGAGCTCAATGTGGTCATACCTGTTACAGAGATTTTAGCCCTCAGACTTGATTCAGGATGCATTTTTCTCACCTGGGATGAAATGGGCTTCCACGGGGGACACATATTTCATGTTATTTCAGCCAAACTGAAAATTAGATTTTTGGCTCCAAATTTCAGGTCCCGACCTTACGTTCTTAGCTCAATGTGGTAAAACCCGTTACAGAGGTTTTAGCACTCAGACTTGATTCAGGATGCATTTTTCTCACCTGGGATGGCATGGGCTTCCACGGGGGACACATATTTCATGTAATGTCAGCCAAACTGAAAATTTGATTTTTTGCTCCAAATTTCAGGTCCCGACCTTACGTTCTTAGCTCAATGTGGTAAAACCCATTACAGAGGTTTTAGCCCTCAGACTTGATTCAGGATGCATTTTTCTCACCTGGGATGGCATGAGCTTCCACAGGGGACACGTATTTCATGTAATTTCAGCCAAACTGAAAATTTGATTTTTTGCTCCAGATTTCAGGTCCGGACCTTACGTTCTGAGCTCAATGTTTTAAAACCCGAAACAGGTTTTAGCCCTCAGACTTGATTCAGGATGCATTTTTCTCACCTGGGATGGCATGGGTTCCACGGGGGACACATATTTCATGTTATTTCAGCCAAACTGAAAATTCTAATTTTTGCTCCAAATTTCAGGTCCGAACCTTACGTTCTGAGCTCAATGTGGTAAAACCCGAAACAGAGGTTTTAGCACTCAGACTTGATTCAGGATGCATTTTTCTCACCTGGGATGGCATGGGCTTCCACGGGGGACACATATTTCATGTTATTTCAGCCAAACTGAAAATTGGATTTTTGGCTCCAAATTTCAGGTCCGGACCTTACGTTCTTAGCTCAATGTGGTAAAACCCGTTACAGAGGTTTTAGCCCTCAGACTTGATTCAGGATGCATTTTTCTCACCTGGGATGAAATGGGCTTCCACGGGGGACACATATTTCATGTAATTTCAGCCAAACTGAAAATTTGATTTTTTGCTCCAAATTTCAGGTCCCGACCTTACGTTCTGAGGTCAATGTGGTAAAACCTGTTACAGAGGTTTTAGCACTCAGACTTGATTCAGGATGCATTTTTCTCACCTGGGATGGCATGGGCTTCCACGGGGGACACATATTTCATGTTATTTCAGCCAAACTGAAAATTTGATTTTTGGCTCCAAATTTCAGGTCCCGACCTTACGTTCTGAGCTCAATGTGGTAAAACCTGTTACAGAGGTTTTAGCCCTCAGACTTGATTCAGGATGCATTTTTCTCACCTGGGATGGCATGAGCTTCCACGGGGGACACATATTTCATGTTATTTCAGCCAAACTGAAAATTCTAATTTTTGCTCCAAATTTCAGGTCCGGACCTTACGTTCTTAGCTCAATGTGGTAAAACCCGTTACAGAGGTTTTAGCCCTCAGACTTGATTTAGGATGCATTTTTCTCACCTGGGATGGCATGAGCTTCCACGGGGGACACATATTTCATGTTATTTCAGCCAAACTGAAAATTTGATTTTTGGCTCCAAATTTCAGGTCCGGACCTTACGTTCTTAGCTCAATGTGGAAAAACCCATTACAGAGGTTTTAGCACTCAGACTTGTTCAGGATGCATTTTTCTCACCTGGGATGGCATGGGCTTCCACGGGGGACACATATTTCATGTTATTTCAGCCAAACTGAAAATTCTAATTTTTGCTCCAAATTTCAGGTCCGGACCTTACGTTCTTAGCTCAATGTGGTAAAACCCGTTACAGAGGTTTTAGCCCTCAGACTTGATTCAGGATGCATTTTTCTCACCTGGGATGGCATGAGCTTCCACGGGGGACACATATTTCATGTTATTTCAGCCAAACGGAAAATTTGATTTTTGGCTCCAAATTTCAGGTCCCGACCTTACGTTCTTAGCTCAATGTGGTAAAACCTGTTACAGAGGTTTTAGCACTCAGACTTGATTCAGGATGCATTTTTCTCACCTGGGATGGCATGGGCTTCCACGGGGGACACATATTTCATGTAATTTCAGCCAAACTGAAAATTTGATTTTTGGCTCCAAATTTCAGGTCCCGACCTTACGTTCTGAGCTCAATGTGGTAAAACCCGAAACAGAGGTTTTAGCACTCAGACTTGATTCAGGATGCATTTTTCTCACCTGGGATGGCATGGGCTTCCACGGGGGACACATATTTCATGTTATTTCAGCCAAACTGAAAATTCTAATTTTTGCTCCAAATTTCAGGTCCGGACCTTACGTTCTTAGCTCAATGTGGTAAAACCCGTTACAGAGGTTTTAGCCCTCAGACTTGATTTAGGATGCATTTTTCTCACCTGGGATGGCATGAGCTTCCACGGGGGACACATATTTCATGTTATTTCAGCCAAACTGAAAATTTGATTTTTGGCTCCAAATTTCAGGTCCCGACCTTACGTTCTTAGCTCAATGTGGTAAAACCTGTTACAGAGGTTTTAGCCCTCAGACTTGATTCAGGATGCATTTTTCTCACCTGGGATGAAATGGGCTTCCACGGGGGACACATATTTCATGTTATTTCAGCCAAACTGAAAATTTGATTTTTTTGCTCCAAATTTCAGGTCCCACCTTACGTTCTGAGCTCAATGTGGTAAAACCCGAAGAAGAGGTTTTAGCACTCAGACTTGATTCAGGATGCATTTTTCTCACCTGGGATGGCATGGGCTTCCACGGGGGACACATATTTCATGTTATTTCAGCCAAACTGAAAATTCTAATTTTTGCTCCAAATTTCAGGTCCGGACCTTACGTTCTTAGCTCAATGTGGTAAAACCCGTTACAGAGGTTTTAGCCCTCAGACTTGATTCAGGATGCATTTTTCTCACCTGGGATGGCATGAGCTTCCACGGGGGACACATATTTCATGTTATTTCAGCCAAATGGAAAATTTGATTTTTGGCTCCAAATTTCAGGTCCCGACCTTACGTTCTGAGGTCAATGTGGTAAAACCTGTTACAGAGGTTTTAGCACTCAGACTTGATTCAGGATGCATTTTTCTCACCTGGGATGAAATGGGCTTCCAAGGGGGACACATATTTCATGTTATTTCAGCCAAACTGAAAATTTGATTTTTTGCTCCAAATTTCAGGTCCGGACCTTACGTTCTGAGCTCAATGTTTTAAAACCCGAAACAGGTTTTAGCCCTCAGACTTGATTCAGGATGCATTTTTCTCACCTGGGATGGCATGAGCTTCCACGGGGGACACATATTTCATGTTATTTCAGCCAAACTGAAAATTTGATTTTTGGCTGCAAATTTCAGGTCCGGACCTTACGTTCTGAGCTCAATGTGGTAAAACCCGTTACAGAGGTTTGAGCACTCAGACTTGATTCAGGATGCATTTTTCTCACCTGGGATGGCATGGGCTTCTAGGGGGACACATATTTCATGTTAATTCAGCCAAACTGAAAATTCTAATTTTTGCTCCAAATTTCAGGTCCCGACCTTACATTCTGAGCTTAATGTGGTAAAACCTGTTACAGAGGTTTTAGCCCTCAGACTTGATTCAGGATGCATTTTTCTCACCTGGGATGGCATGAGCTTCCACAGGGGACACGTATTTCATGTTATTTCAGCCAAACTGAAAATTTGATTTTTTGCTCCAAATTTCAGGTCCGGACTTTACGTTCTGAGCTCAATGTTTTAAAACCCGAAACAGGTTTTAGCCCTCAGACTTGATTCAGGATGCATTTTTCTCACCTGGGATGGCATGAGCTTTTACAGGGGACACATATTTCATGTTATTTCAGCCAAACTGAAAATTTGATTTTTTGCTCCAAATTTCAGGTCCCGACCTTACATTCTGAGCTTAATGTGGTAAAACCTGTTACAGAGGTTTTAGCCCTCAGACTTGATTCAGGATGCATTTTTCTCACCTGGGATGGCATGAGCTTCCACAGGGGACACGTATTTCATGTTATTTCAGCCAAACTGAAAATTTGATTTTTTGCTCCAAATTTCAGGTCCGGACTTTACGTTCTGAGCTCAATGTTTTAAAACCCGAAACAGGTTTTAGCCCTCAGACTTGATTCAGGATGCATTTTTCTCACCTGGGATGGCATGAGCTTCCACAGGGGACACATATTTCATGTTATTTCAGCCAAACTCAAAATTTGATTTTTGGCTCCAAATTTCAGGTCCGGACCTTACGTTCTTAGCTCAATGTGGTAAAACCCGTTACAGAGGTTTTAGCCCTCAGACTTGATTCAGGATGCATTTTTCTCACCTGGGATGGCATGGGCTTCCACAGGGGACACGTATTTCATGTTATTTCAGCCAAACTGAAAATTTGATTTTCGGCTCCAAATTTCAGGTCCGGACCTTACGTTCTGAGCTCAATGTGGTAAAACCCGTTACAGAGGTTTTAGCCCTCAGACTTGATTCAGGATGCATTTTTCTCACCTGGGATGGCATGGGCTTCCACGGGGGACACATATTTCATGTTATTTCAGCCAAACTGAAAATTTGATTTTTGGCTCCAAATTTCAGGTCCAGACCTTACGTTCTGAGCTCAATGTGGTAAAACCTGTTACAGAGGTTTTAGCTCTCAGACTTGATTCAGGATGCATTTTTCTCACCTGGGATGGCATGGGCTTCCACGGGGGACACATATTTCATGTTATTTCAGCCAAACTGAAAATTTGATTTTTGGCTCCAAATTTCAGGTCCGGACCTTACGTTCTTAGCTCAATGTGGTAAAACCTGTTACAGAGGTTTTAGCCCTCAGACTTGATTCAGGATGCATTTTTCTCACCTGGGATGGCATGAGCTTCCACGGGGGACACATATTTCATGTTATTCCAGCCAAACTGAAAATTTGATTTTTGGCTCCAAATTTCAGGTCCGGACCTTACGTTCTTAGCTCAATGTGGTCAAACCCGTTACAGAGGTTTTAGCACTCAGACTTGATTCAGGATGCATTTTTCTCACCGGGGATGGCATGGGCTTCCACGGGGGACACATATTTCATGTAATTTCAGCCAAACTGAAAATTTGATTTTTGGCTCCAAATTTCAGGTCCAGACCTTACGTTCTGAGCTCAATGTGGTAAAACCCGAAACAGAGGTTTTAGGCCTCAGACTTGATTCAGGATGCATTTTTCTCACCTGGGATGGCATGGGCTTCCACGGGGGACACATATTTCATGTTATTTCAGCCAAACTGAAAATTTGATTTTTGGCTCCAAATTTCAGGTCCAGACCTTACGTTCTGAGCTCAATGTGGTAAAACCCTTTACAGAGGTTTTAGCACTCAGACTTGATTCAGGATGCATTTTTCTCACCTGGGATGGCATGGGCTTCCACGGGGGACACATATTTCATGTTATTTCAGCCAAACTGAAAATTTGATTTTTGGCTCCAAATTTCAGGTCCGGACCTTACGTTCTTAGCTCAATGTGGTAAAACCCGTTACAGAGGTTTTAGCACTCAGACTTGATTCAGGATGCATTTTTCTCACCTGGGATGGCATTGGCTTCCACGGGGGACACATATTTCATGTTCTTTCAGCCAAACTGAAAATTTGATTTTCGGCTCCAAATTTCAGGTCCAGACCTTACGTTCTGAGCTCAATGTGGTAAAACCTGTTACAGAGGTTTTAGCCCTCAGACTTGATTCAGGATGCATTTTTCTCACCTGGGATGGCATGGGCTTCCACGGGGGACACATATTTCATGTTATTTCAGCCAAACTGAAAATTTGATTTTTTTGCTCCAAATTTCAGGTCCGAACCTTACGTTCTTAGCTCAATGTGGTAAAACCCGTTACAGAGGTTTGAGCACTCAGACTTGATTCAGGATGCATTTTTCTCACCTGGGATGGCATGGGCTTCTAGGGGGACACATATTTCATGTTAATTCAGCCAAACTGAAAATTCTAATTTTTGCTCCAAATTTCAGGTCCCGACCTTACATTCTGAGCTTAATGTGGTAAAACCTGTTACAGAGGTTTTAGCCCTCAGACTTGATTCAGGATGCATTTTTCTCACCTGGGATGAAATGGGCTTCCACGGGGGACACATATTTCATGTTATTTCAGCCAAACTGAAAATTTGATTTTTTGCTCCAAATTTCAGGTCCGGACCTTACGTTCTGAGCTCAATGTTTTAAAACCCGAAACAGGTTTTAGCCCTCAGACTTGATTCAGGATGCATTTTTCTCACCTGGGATGGCATGAGCTTCCACAGGGGACACGTATTTCATGTTATTTCAGCCAAACTCAAAATTTGATTTTTGGCTCCAAATTTCAGGTCCTGCCCTTACGTTCTGAGCTCAATGTGGTAAAACCCTTTACAGAGGTTTTAGCACTCAGACTTGATTCAGGATGCATTTTTCTCACCTGGGATGGCATGGGCTTCTAGGGGGACACATATTTCATGTTAATTCAGCCAAACTGAAAATTCTAATTTTTGCTCCAAATTTCAGGTCCCGACCTTACATTCTGAGCTTAATGTGGTAAAACCCGTTACAGAGGTTTTAGCCCTCAGACTTGATTCAGGATGCATTTTTCTCACCTGGGATGGCATGGGCTTCCACGGGGGACACATATTTCATGTTCTTTCAGCCAAACTGAAAATTTGATTTTCGGCTCCAAATTTCAGGTCCGGACCTTACGTTCTGAGCTCAATGTGGTAAAACCTGTTACAGAGGTTTTAGCCCTCAGACTTGATTCAGGATGCATTTTTCTCACCTGGGATGGCATGGGCTTCTAGGGGGACACATATTTCATGTTAATTCAGCCAAACTGAAAATTCTAATTTTTGCTCCAAATTTCAGGTCCCGACCTTACATTCTGAGCTTAATGTGGTAAAACCCGTTACAGAGGTTTTAGCCCTCAGACTTGATTCAGGATGCATTTTTCTCACCTGGGATGAAATGGGCTTCCACGGGGGACACATATTTCATGTTATTTCAGCCAAACTGAAAATTTGATTTTTTGCTCCAAATTTCAGGTCCGGACCTTACGTTCTGAGCTCAATGTTTTAAAACCCGAAACAGGTTTTAGCCCTCAGACTTGATTCAGGATGCATTTTTCTCACCTGGGATGGCATGAGCTTCCACAGGGGACACGTATTTCATGTTATTTCAGCCAAACTCAAAATTTGATTTTTGGCTCCAAATTTCAGGTCCCGCCCTTACGTTCTGAGCTCAATGTGGTAAAACCCGTTACAGAGATTTTAGCCCTCAGACTTGATTCAGGATGCATTTTTCTCACCTGGGATGGCATGGGCTTCCACGGGGGACACATATTTCATGTTATTTCAGCCAAACTGAAAATTTGATTTTTTTGCTCCAAATTTCAGGTCCAGACCTTACGTTCTGAGCTCAATGTGGTAAAACCCGTTACAGAGGTTTTAGCCCTCAGACTTGATTCAGGATGCATTTTTCTCACCTGGGATGAAATGGGCTTCCACGGGGGACACATATTTCATGTTATTTCAGCCAAACTGAAAATTTGATTTTTTGCTCCAAATTTCAGGTCCGGACCTTACGTTCTGAGCTCAATGTTTTAAAACCCGAAACAGGTTTTAGCCCTCAGACTTGATTCAGGATGCATTTTTCTCACCTGGGATGGCATGAGCTTCCACAGGGGACACGTATTTCATGTTATTTCAGCCAAACTGAAAATTTGATTTTTTGCTCCAAATTTCAGGTCCGGACCTCACGTTCTGAGCTCAATGTTTTAAAACCCGAAACAGGTTTTAGCCCTCAGACTTGATTCAGGATGCATTTTTCTCACCTGGGATGGCATGAGCTTCCACAGGGGACACGTATTTCATGTTATTTCAGCCAAACTGAAAATTTGATTTTTTGCTCCAAATTTCAGATCCGGACCTTACGTTCTGAGCTCAATGTTTTAAAACCCGAAACAGGTTTTATCCCTCAGACTTGATTCAGGATGCATTTTTCTCACCTGGGATGGCATGAGCTTCCACGGGGGACACATATTTCATGTTATTCCAGCCAAACTGAAAATTTGATTTTTGGCTCCAAATTTCAGGTCCCGACCTTACGTTCTGAGCTCAATGTGGTAAAACCCGTTACAGAGGTTTTAGCCCTCAGACTTGATTCAGGATGCATTTTTCTCACCTGGGATGGCATGGGCTTCCACGGGGGACACATATTTCATGTTATTTCAGCCAAACTGAAAATTTGATTTTTGGCTCCAAATTTCAGGTCCAGACCTTACGTTCTGAGCTCAATGTGGTAAAACCCGAAACAGAGGTTTTAGCTCTCAGACTTGATTCAGGATGCATTTTTCTCACCTGGGATGGCATGGGCTTCCACGGGGGACACATATTTCATGTTATTTCAGCCAAACTGAAAATTTGATTTTTGGCTCCAAATTTCAGGTCCAGACCTTACGTTCTGAGCTCAATGTGGTAAAACCCTTTACAGAGGTTTTAGCACTCAGACTTGATTCAGGATGCATTTTTCTCACCTGGGATGGCATGGGCTTCCACGGGGGACACATATTTCATGTTATTTCAGCCAAACTGAAAATTTGATTTTTGGCTCCAAATTTCAGGTCCGTACCTTACGTTCTTAGCTCAATGTGGTAAAACCCGTTACAGAGGTTTTAGCACTCAGACTTGATTCAGGATGCATTTTTCTCACCTGGGATGGCATGGGCTTCCACGGGGGACACATATTTCATGTTCTTTCAGCCAAACTGAAAATTTGATTTTCGGCTCCAAATTTCAGGTCCAGACCTTACGTTCTGAGCTCAATGTGGTAAAACCTGTTACAGAGGTTTTAGCCCTCAGACTTGATTCAGGATGCATTTTTCTCACCTGGGATGGCATGGGCTTCCACGGGGGACACATATTTCATGTTATTTCAGCCAAACTGAAAATTTGATTTTTTTGCTCCAAATTTCAGGTCCGAACCTTACGTTCTTAGCTCAATGTGGTAAAACCCGTTACAGAGGTTTGAGCACTCAGACTTGATTCAGGATGCATTTTTCTCACCTGGGATGGCATGGGCTTCTAGGGGGACACATATTTCATGTTAATTCAGCCAAACTGAAAATTCTAATTTTTGCTCCAAATTTCAGGTCCCGACCTTACATTCTGAGCTTAATGTGGTAAAACCTGTTACAGAGGTTTTAGCCCTCAGACTTGATTCAGGATGCATTTTTCTCACCTGGGATGAAATGGGCTTCCACGGGGGACACATATTTCATGTTATTTCAGCCAAAGTGAAAATTTGATTTTTTTGCTCCAAATTTCAGGTCCGGACCTTAAGTTCTTAGCTCAATGTGGTAAAACCCGTTACAGAGGTTTTAGCCCTCAGACTTGATTCAGGATGCATTTTTCTCACCTGGGATGGCATGAGCTTCCACAGGGGACACGTATTTCATGTAATTTCAGCCAAACTGAAAATTTGATTTTTTGCTCCAAATTTCAGGTCCCGACCTTACATTCTGAGCTCAATGTTTTAAAACCCGAAACAGGTTTTAGCCCTCAGACTTGATTCAGGATGCATTTTTCTCACCTGGGATGGCATGGGCTTCCACGGGGGACACATATTTCATGTAATTTCAGCCAAAGTGAAAATTTGATTCTTGGCTCCAAATTTCAGGTCCGGACCTTACGTTCTGAGCTCAATGTGGTAAAACCCGTTACAGAGGTTTTAGCCCTCAGACTTGATTCAGGATGCATTTTTCTCACCTGGGATGGCATGAGCTTCCACGGGGGACACATATTTCATGTTATTTCAGCCAAACTGAAAATTTGATTTTTGGCTCCAAATTTCAGGTCCGGACCTCACGTTCTGAGCTCAATGTGGTAAAACCTGTTACAGAGGTTTTAGCCCTCAGACTTGATTCAGGATGCATTTTTCTCACCTGGGATGGTATGGGCTTCAATGGGGGACACATATTTCATGTTATTTCAGCCAAACTGAAAATTTGATTTTTTGCTCCAAATTTCAGGTCCCGACCTTACGTTCTGAGCTCAATGTGGTAAAACCCGAAATAGAGGTTTTAGCACTCAGACTTGATTCAGGATGCATTTTTCTCACCTGGGATGGCATGGGCTTCCACGGGGGACACATATTTCATGTTATTTCAGCCAAACTGAAAATTCTAATTTTTGCTCCAAATTTCAGGTCCGGACCTTACGTTCTTAGCTCAATGTGGTAAAACCCGAAACAGAGGTTTTAGCCCTCAGACTTGATTCAGGATGCATTTTTCTCACCTGGGATGGCATGGGCTTCCACGGGGGACACATATTTCATGTTATTTCAGCCAAACTGAAAATTTGATTTTTGGCTCCAAATTTCAGGTCCCGACCTTACGTTCTGAGCTCAATGTGGTAAAACCTGTTACAGAGGTTTTAGCCCTCAGACTTGATTCAGGATGCATTTTTCTCACCTGGGATGGCATGGGCTTCCACAGGGGACAGATATTTCATGTAATTTCAGCCAAACTGAAAATTTGATTTTTTTGCTCCAAATTTCAGGTCCGGACCTCACGTTCTGAGCTCAATGTGGTAAAACCTGTTACAGAGGTTTTAGCCCTCAGACTTGATTCAGGATGCATTTTTCTCACCTGGGATGGCATGGGCTTCCACGGGGGACACATATTTCATGTTATTTCAGCCAAACTGAAAATTTGATTTTTTGCTCCAAATTTCAGGTCCGGACCTTACGTTCTGAGCTCAATGTGGTAAAACCTGTTACAGAGGTTTTAGCCCTCAGACTTGATTCAGGATGCATTTTTCTCGACTGGGATGGCATGGGCTTCCACAGAGGACACCTACTTCATGTAACATCAGCCAAACTGAAAATTTGAATTTTGGCTCCAAATTTCAGGTCCGGACCTTACGTTCTGAGCTCAATGTGTGAAAAAACCTGAAACAGAGGTTTTAGCCTTCAGACTTGATTCAGGATGCATTTTTCTCACCTGGGATGGCATGGGATCCACAGGGGACACATATTTTATGTCATTTCAGCCAAACTGAAAATTTGATTTTTGGCTCCAAATTTCAGGTCCGGACCTTACGTTCTGAGCTCAATGTGGTAAAACCCGTTACAGAGGTTTTAGCCCTCAGACTTGATTCAGGATGCATTTTTCTCACCTGGGATGGCATGGGCTTCCACAGGGGACACGTATTTCATGTTATTTCAGCCAAACTGAAAATTTGATTTTTGGCTCCAAATTTCAGGTCCGGACCTTACGTTCTGAGCTCAATGTGGTAAAACCCGTTACAGAGGTTTTAGCCCTCAGACTTGATTCAGGATGCATTTTTCTCACCTGGGATGGCATGGGCTTCCACGGGGGACACATATTTCATGTTCTTTCAGCCAAACTGAAAATTTGATTTTTTTGCTCCAAATTTCAGGTCCCGACCTTACGTTCTGAGCTCAATGTGGTAAAACCCGTTACAGAGGTTTTAGCCCTCAGACTTGATTCAGGATGCATTTTTCTCACCTGGGATGAAATGGGCTTCCACGGGGGACACATATTTCATGTTATTTCAGCCAAACTGAAAATTTGATTTTTTGCTCCAAATTTCAGGTCTGGACCTAACGTTCTGAGCTCAATGTGGTAAAACCTGTTACAGAGGTTTAAGCACTCAGACTTGATTCAGGATGCATTTTTCTCACCTGGGATGGCATGGGCTTCCACGGGGGACACATATTTCATGTTATTTCAGCCAAACTGAAAATTCTAATTTTTGCTCCAAATTTCAGGTCCGGACCTTACGTTCTTAGCTCAATGTGGTAAAACCTGTTACAGAGGTTTTAGCCCTCAGACTTGATTTTGGATGCATTTTTCTCACCTGGGATGGCATGGGCTTCCACGGGGGACACATATTTCATGTTATTTCAGCCAAACTGAAAATTTGATTTTTGGCTCCAAATTTCAGGTCCGGACCTTACGTTCTGAGTTCAATGTGGTAAAACCTGTTACAGAGGTTTTAGCCCTCAGACTTGATTCAGGATGCATTTTTCTCACCTGGGATGGCATGGGCTTCCACGGGGGACACATATTTCATGTTATTTCAGCCAAACTGAAAATTTGATTTTTTTGCTCCAAATTTCAGGTCCGGACCTCACGTTCTGAGCTCAATGTGGTAAAACAAGTTACAGAGGTTTTAGCACTCAGACTTGATTCAGGATGCATTTTTCTCACCTGGGATGGCATGGGCTTCCACGGGGGACACGTATTTCATGTTATTTCAGCCAAACTGAAAATTTGATTTTTGGCTCCAAATTTCAGGTCCGGACCTTACGTTCTGAGCTCAATGTGGTAAAACCCGTTACAGAGGTTTTAGCCCTCAGACTTGATTCAGGATGCATTTTTCTCACCTGGGATGGCATGGGCTTCCACGGGGGACACATATTTCATGTTATTTCAGCCAAACTGAAAATTTGATTTTTGGCTCCAAATTTCAGGTCTGGACCTTACGTTCTGAGCTCAATGTGGTAAAACAAGTTACAGAGGTTTTAGCACTCAGACTTGATTCAGGATGCATTTTTCTCACCTGGGATGGCATGGGCTTCCACGGGGGACACGTATTTCATGTAATTTCAGCCAAAGTGAAAATTTGATTCTTGGCTCCAAATTTCAGGTCCCGACCTTACGTTCTGAGCTCAATGTGGTAAAACCCGAAACAGAGGTTTTAGCCCTCAGACTTGATTCAGGATGCATTTTTCTCACCTGGGATGGCATGGGCTTCCACGGGGGACACATATTTCATGTTATTTCAGCCAAACTGGAAATTTGATTTTTTGCTCCAAATTTCAGGTCCCGACCTTACGTTCTGAGCTCAATGTGGTAAAACCTGTTACAGAGGTTTTAGCCCTCAGACTTGATTCAGGATGCATTTTTCTCGACTGGGATGGCATGGGCTTCCACAGAGGACACCTACTTCATGTAACATCAGCCAAACTGAAAATTTGATTTTTTGCTCCAAATTTCAGGTCCGGACCTCACGTTCTGAGCACAATGTGGTAAAACCCGTTACAGAGGTTTTAGCCCTCAGACTTGATTCAGGATGCATTTTTCTCACCTGGGATGGCATTGGCTTCCACGGGGGACACATATTTCATGTTCTTTCAGCCAAACTGAAAATTTGATTTTCGGCTCCAAATTTCAGGTCCGGACCTTACGTTCTGAGCTCAATGTGGTAAAACCTGTTACAGAGGTTTTAGCCCTCAGACTTGATTCAGGATGCATTTTTCTCACCTGGGATGGCATGGGCTTCCACGGGGGACACATATTTCATGTTCTTTCAGCCAAACTGAAAATTTGATTTTTTTGCTCCAAATTTCAGGTCCGAACCTTACGTTCTGAGCTCAATGTGGTAAAACCCGAAACAGAGGTTTAAGCACTCAGACTTGATTCAGGATGCATTTTTCTCACCTGGGATGGCATGGGCTTCCACGGGGGACACATATTTCATGTTATTTCAGCCAAACTGAAAATTTGATTTTTTTGCTCCAAATTTCAGGTCCCGACCTTACATTCTGAGCTCAATGTGGTAAAACCCGTTACAGAGGTTTTAGCCCTCAGACTTGATTCAGGATGCATTTTTCTCACCTGGGATGGCATGAGCTTCCACAGGGGACACGTATTTCATGTAATTTCAGCCAAACTGAAAATTTGATTTTTTGCTCCAAATTTCAGGTCCCGACCTTACATTCTGAGCTCAATGTTTTAAAACCCGAAACAGGTTTTAGCCCTCAGACTTGATTCAGGATGCATTTTTCTCACCTGGGATGGCATGGGCTTCCACGGGGGACACATATTTCATGTTATTTCAGCCAAACTGAAAATTTGATTTTTGGCTCCAAATTTCAGGTCCCGACCTTACGTTCTGAGCTCAATGTGGTTAAACCTGTTACAGAGGTTTTAGCCCTCAGACTTGATTCAGGATGCATTTTTCTCACCTGGGATGGCATGGGCTTCCACAGGGGACACATATTTCATGTAATTTCAGCCAAACTGAAAATTTGATTTTTTTGCTCCAAATTTCAGGTCCGGACCTCACGTTCTGAGGTCAATGTGGTAAAACCTGTTACAGAGGTTTTAGCCCTCAGACTTGATTCAGGATGCATTTTTCTCACCTGGGATGGCATGGGCTTCCACGGGGGACACATATTTCATGTAATTTCAGCCAAACTGAAAATTTGATTTTTTTGCTCCAAATTTCAGGTCCGGACCTCACGTTCTGAGCTCAATGTGGTAAAACCTGTTACAGAGGTTTTAGCCCTCAGACTTGATTCAGGATGCATTTTTCTCGACTGGGATGGCATAGGCTTCCACAGAGGACACCTACTTCATGTAACATCAGCCAAACTGAAAATTTGAATTTTGGCTCCAAATTTCAGGTCCGGACCTTACGTTCTGAGCTCAATGTGTGAAAAAACCTGTAACAGAGGTTTTAGCCCTCAGACTTGATTCAGGATGCATTTTTCTCACCTGGGATGGCATGGGATCCACAGGGGACACATATTTTATGTCATTTCAGCCAAACTGAAAATTTGATTTTTGGCTCCAAATTTCAGGTCCGGACCTTACGTTCTGAGCTCAATGTGGTAAAACCCGTTACAGAGGTTTTAGCCCTCAGACTTGATTCAGGATGCATTTTTCTCACCTGGGATGGCATGGGCTTCCACAGGGGACACGTATTTCATGTTATTTCAGCCAAACTGAAAATTTGATTTTTGGCTCCAAATTTTAGGTCCGGACCTTACGTTCTGAGCTCAATGTGGTAAAACCCGTTACAGAGGTTTTAGCCCTCAGACTTGATTCAGGATGCATTTTTCTCACCTGGGATGGCATGGGATCCACAGGGGACACATATTTTATGTCATTTCAGCCAAACTGAAAATTTGATTTTTGGCTCCAAATTTCAGGTCCGGACCTTACGTTCTGAGCTCAATGTGGTAAAACCCGTTACAGAGGTTTTAGCCCTCAGACTTGATTCAGGATGCATTTTTCTCACCTGGGATGGCATGGGCTTCCACAGGGGACACGTATTTCATGTTATTTCAGCCAAACTGAAAATTCTAATTTTTGCTCCAAATTTCAGGTCCGGACCTTACGTTCTAAGCTCAATGTGGTAAAACCCGTTACAGAGGTTTTAGCCCTCAGACTTGATTTTGGATGCATTTTTCTCACCTGGGATGGCATGAGCTTCCACGGGGGACACATATTTCATGTTATTTCAGCCAAACTGAAAATTTGATTTTTGGCTCCAAATTTCAGGTCCCGACCTTACGTTCTGAGGTCAAAGTGGTAAAACCTGTTATAGAGGTTTTAGCACTCAGACTTGATTCAGGATGCATTTTTCTCACCTGGGATGGCATGGGCTTCCACGGGGGACACATATTTCATGTTATTTCAGCCAAACTGAAAATTTGATTTTTGGCTCCAAATTTCAGGTCCCGACCTTACGTTCTGAGGTCAATGTGGTAAAACCTGTTACAGAGGTTTTAGCCCTCAGACTTGATTCAGGATGCATTTTTCTCACCTGGGATGGTATGGGCTTCCATGGGGGACACATATTTCATGTTATTTCAGCCAAACTGAAAATTTGATTTTTTGCTCCAAATTTCAGGTCCCGACCTTACGTTCTGAGCTCAATGTGGTAAAACCCGAAACAGAGGTTTTAGCACTCAGACTTGATTCAGGATGCATTTTTCTCACCTGGGATGGCATGGGCTTCCACGGGGGACACATATTTCATGTTATTTCAGCCAAAGTGAAAATTTGATTCTTGGCTCCAAATTTCAGGTCCCGACCTCACGTTCTGAGCTCAATGTTGTAAAACCCGAAACAGAGGTTTTAGCCCTCAGACTTGATTCAGGATGCATTTTTCTCACCTGGGATGGCATGGGCTTCCACGGGGGACACATATTTCATGTTATTTCAGCCAAACTGAAAATTTGATTTTTGGCTCCAAATTTCAGGTCCCGACCTTACGTTCTGAGTTCAATGTGGTAAAACCTGTTACAGAGGTTTTAGCCCTCAGACTTGATTCAGGATGCATTTTTCTCACCTGGGATGGCATGGGCTTCCACAGGGGACACATATTTCATGTAATTTCAGCCAAACTGAAAATTTGATTTTTTTGCTCCAAATTTCAGGTCCGGACCTTACGTTCTGAGCTCAATGTGGTAAAACCCGAAACAGAGGTTTTAGCCCTCAGACTTGATTCAGGATGCATTTTTCTCACCTGGGATGGCATGGGCTTCCACGGGGGACACATATTTCATGTTATTTCAGCCAAACTGAAAATTTGATTTTTGGCTCCAAATTTCAGGTCTGGACCTTACGTTCTGAGCTCAATGTGGTAAAACAAGTTACAGAGGTTTTAGCACTCAGACTTGATTCAGGATGCATTTTTCTCACCTGGGATGGCATGGGCTTCCACGGGGGACACGTATTTCATGTAATTTCAGCCAAAGTGAAAATTTGATTCTTGGCTCCAAATTTCAGGTCCCGACCTTACGTTCTGAGCTCAATGTGGTAAAACCCGAAACAGAGGTTTTAGCCCTCAGACTTGATTCAGGATGCATTTTTCTCACCTGGGATGGCATGGGCTTCCACGGGGGACACATATTTCATGTTATTTCAGCCAAACTGAAAATTTGATTTTTTGCTCCAAATTTCAGGTCCCGACCTTGCGTTCTGAGCTCAATGTGGTAAAACAAGTTACAGAGGTTTTAGCCCTCAGACTTGATTCAGGATGCATTTTTCTCGACTGGGATGGCATGGGCTTCCACAGAGGACACCTACTTCATGTAACATCAGCCAAACTGAAAATTTGATTTTTTGCTCCAAATTTCAGGTCCGGACCTCACGTTCTGAGCACAATGTGGTAAAACCCGTTACAGAGGTTTTAGCCCTCAGACTTGATTCAGGATGCATTTTTCTCACCTGGGATGGCATGAGCTTCCACAGGGGACACGTATTTCATGTTATTTCAGCCAAACTGAAAATTTGATTTTTGGCTCCAAATTTCAGGTCCGGACCTTACGTTCTGAGCTCAATGTGGTAAAACCCGTTACAGAGGTTTTAGCCCTCAGACTTGATTCAGGATGCATTTTTCTCACCTGGGATGGCATGGGCTTCCACGGGGGACACATATTTCATGTTATTTCAGCCAAACTGAAAATTTGATTTTTGGCTCCAAATTTCAGGTCCCGACCTTACGTTCTGAGCTCAATGTGGTAAAACCCGTTACAGAGGTTTTAGCACTCAGACTTGATTCAGGATGCATTTTTCTCACCTGGGATGGCATGGGCTTCCATGGGGGACACATATTTCATGTAATTTCAGCCAAACTGAAAATTTGATTTTTTTGCTCCAAATTTCAGGTCCGGACCTTACGTTCTGAGCTCAATGTGGTAAAACCCGTTACAGAGGTTTTAGCACTCAGACTTGATTCAGGATGCATTTTTCTCACCTGGGATGGCATGGGCTTCCACGGGGGACACATATTTCATGTAATTTCAGCCAAACTGAAAATTTGATTTTTTTGCTCCAAATTTCAGGTCCGGACCTTACGTTCTGAGCTCAATGTGGTAAAACCCGTTACAGAGGTTTTAGCACTCAGACTTGATTCAGGATGCATTTTTCTCACCTGGGATGGCATGGGCTTCCACGGGGGACACATATTTCATGTAATTTCAGCCAAACTGAAAATTGTTTTTTTTTGCTCCAAATTTCAGGTCCGGACCTTACGTTCTTAGCTCAATGTGGTAAAACCCGTTACAGAGGTTTTAGCCCTCAGACTTGATTCAGGATGCATTTTTCTCACCTGGGATGGCATTGGCTTCCACGGGGGACACATATTTCATGTTCTTTCAGCCAAACTGAAAATTTGATTTTCGGCTCCAAATTTCAGGTCCGGACCTTACGTTCTGAGCTCAATGTGGTAAAACCTGTTACAGAGGTTTTAGCCCTCAGACTTGATTCAGGATGCATTTTTCTCACCTGGGATGGCATGGGCTTCCACGGGGGACACATATTTCATGTTCTTTCAGCCAAACTGAAAATTTGATTTTTTTGCTCCAAATTTCAGGTCCGAACCTTACGTTCTGAGCTCAATGTGGTAAAACCCGAAACAGAGGTTTAAGCACTCAGACTTGATTCAGGATGCATTTTTCTCACCTGGGATGGCATGGGCTTCCACGGGGGACACATATTTCATGTTATTTCAGCCAAACTGAAAATTCTAATTTTTGCTCCAAATTTCAGGTCCGGACCTTACGTTCTGAGGTCAATGTGGTAAAACCTGTTACAGAGGTTTTAGCACTCAGACTTGATTCAGGATGCATTTTTCTCACCTGGGATGGTATGGGCTTCCATGGGGGACACATATTTCATGTAATTTCAGCCAAACTGAAAATTTGATTTTTTTGCTCCAAATTTCAGGTCCGGACCTTACGTTCTGAGCTCAATGTGGTAAAACCCGAAACAGAGGTTTTAGCACTCAGACTTGATTCAGGATGCATTTTTCTCACCTGGGATGGCATGAGCTTCCACGGGGGACACATATTTCATGTTATTCCAGCCAAACTGAAAATTTGATTCTTGGCTCCAAATTTCAGGTCCCGACCTTACGTTCTGAGCTCAATGTGGTAAAACCCGTTACAGAGGTTTTAGCCCTCAGACTTGATTCAGGATGCATTTTTCTCACCTGGGATGGCATGGGCTTCCACGGGGGACACATATTTCATGTTATTTCAGCCAAACTGAAAATTTGATTTTTGGCTCCAAATTTCAGGTCCAGACCTTACGTTCTGAGCTCAATGTGGTAAAACCCGAAACAGAGGTTTTAGCTCTCAGACTTGATTCAGGATGCATTTTTCTCACCTGGGATGGCATGGGCTTCCACGGGGGACACATATTTCATGTTATTTCAGCCAAACTGAAAATTTGATTTTTGGCTCCAAATTTCAGGTCCAGACCTTACGTTCTGAGCTCAATGTGGTAAAACCCTTTACAGAGGTTTTAGCACTCAGACTTGATTCAGGATGCATTTTTCTCACCTGGGATGGCATGGGCTTCCACGGGGGACACATATTTCATGTTATTTCAGCCAAACTGAAAATTTGATTTTTGGCTCCAAATTTCAGGTCCGTACCTTACGTTCTTAGCTCAATGTGGTAAAACCCGTTACAGAGGTTTTAGCACTCAGACTTGATTCAGGATGCATTTTTCTCACCTGGGATGGCATGGGCTTCCACGGGGGACACATATTTCATGTTCTTTCAGCCAAACTGAAAATTTGATTTTCGGCTCCAAATTTCAGGTCCAGACCTTACGTTCTGAGCTCAATGTGGTAAAACCTGTTACAGAGGTTTTAGCCCTCAGACTTGATTCAGGATGCATTTTTCTCACCTGGGATGGCATGGGCTTCCACGGGGGACACATATTTCATGTTATTTCAGCCAAACTGAAAATTTGATTTTTTTGCTCCAAATTTCAGGTCCGAACCTTACGTTCTTAGCTCAATGTGGTAAAACCCGTTACAGAGGTTTGAGCACTCAGACTTGATTCAGGATGCATTTTTCTCACCTGGGATGGCATGGGCTTCTAGGGGGACACATATTTCATGTTAATTCAGCCAAACTGAAAATTCTAATTTTTGCTCCAAATTTCAGGTCCCGACCTTACATTCTGAGCTTAATGTGGTAAAACCTGTTACAGAGGTTTTAGCCCTCAGACTTGATTCAGGATGCATTTTTCTCACCTGGGATGAAATGGGCTTCCACGGGGGACACATATTTCATGTTATTTCAGCCAAAGTGAAAATTTGATTTTTTTGCTCCAAATTTCAGGTCCGGACCTTAAGTTCTTAGCTCAATGTGGTAAAACCCGTTACAGAGGTTTTAGCCCTCAGACTTGATTCAGGATGCATTTTTCTCACCTGGGATGGCATGAGCTTCCACAGGGGACACGTATTTCATGTAATTTCAGCCAAACTGAAAATTTGATTTTTTGCTCCAAATTTCAGGTCCCGACCTTACATTCTGAGCTCAATGTTTTAAAACCCGAAACAGGTTTTAGCCCTCAGACTTGATTCAGGATGCATTTTTCTCACCTGGGATGGCATGGGCTTCCACGGGGGACACATATTTCATGTAATTTCAGCCAAAGTGAAAATTTGATTCTTGGCTCCAAATTTCAGGTCCGGACCTTACGTTCTGAGCTCAATGTGGTAAAACCCGTTACAGAGGTTTTAGCCCTCAGACTTGATTCAGGATGCATTTTTCTCACCTGGGATGGCATGAGCTTCCACGGGGGACACATATTTCATGTTATTTCAGCCAAACTGAAAATTTGATTTTTGGCTCCAAATTTCAGGTCCGGACCTCACGTTCTGAGCTCAATGTGGTAAAACCTGTTACAGAGGTTTTAGCCCTCAGACTTGATTCAGGATGCATTTTTCTCACCTGGGATGGTATGGGCTTCAATGGGGGACACATATTTCATGTTATTTCAGCCAAACTGAAAATTTGATTTTTTGCTCCAAATTTCAGGTCCCGACCTTACGTTCTGAGCTCAATGTGGTAAAACCCGAAATAGAGGTTTTAGCACTCAGACTTGATTCAGGATGCATTTTTCTCACCTGGGATGGCATGGGCTTCCACGGGGGACACATATTTCATGTTATTTCAGCCAAACTGAAAATTCTAATTTTTGCTCCAAATTTCAGGTCCGGACCTTACGTTCTTAGCTCAATGTGGTAAAACCCGAAACAGAGGTTTTAGCCCTCAGACTTGATTCAGGATGCATTTTTCTCACCTGGGATGGCATGGGCTTCCACGGGGGACACATATTTCATGTTATTTCAGCCAAACTGAAAATTTGATTTTTGGCTCCAAATTTCAGGTCCCGACCTTACGTTCTGAGCTCAATGTGGTAAAACCTGTTACAGAGGTTTTAGCCCTCAGACTTGATTCAGGATGCATTTTTCTCACCTGGGATGGCATGGGCTTCCACAGGGGACAGATATTTCATGTAATTTCAGCCAAACTGAAAATTTGATTTTTTTGCTCCAAATTTCAGGTCCGGACCTCACGTTCTGAGCTCAATGTGGTAAAACCTGTTACAGAGGTTTTAGCCCTCAGACTTGATTCAGGATGCATTTTTCTCACCTGGGATGGCATGGGCTTCCACGGGGGACACATATTTCATGTTATTTCAGCCAAACTGAAAATTTGATTTTTTGCTCCAAATTTCAGGTCCGGACCTTACGTTCTGAGCTCAATGTGGTAAAACCTGTTACAGAGGTTTTAGCCCTCAGACTTGATTCAGGATGCATTTTTCTCGACTGGGATGGCATGGGCTTCCACAGAGGACACCTACTTCATGTAACATCAGCCAAACTGAAAATTTGAATTTTGGCTCCAAATTTCAGGTCCGGACCTTACGTTCTGAGCTCAATGTGTGAAAAAACCTGAAACAGAGGTTTTAGCCTTCAGACTTGATTCAGGATGCATTTTTCTCACCTGGGATGGCATGGGATCCACAGGGGACACATATTTTATGTCATTTCAGCCAAACTGAAAATTTGATTTTTGGCTCCAAATTTCAGGTCCGGACCTTACGTTCTGAGCTCAATGTGGTAAAACCCGTTACAGAGGTTTTAGCCCTCAGACTTGATTCAGGATGCATTTTTCTCACCTGGGATGGCATGGGCTTCCACAGGGGACACGTATTTCATGTTATTTCAGCCAAACTGAAAATTTGATTTTTGGCTCCAAATTTCAGGTCCGGACCTTACGTTCTGAGCTCAATGTGGTAAAACCCGTTACAGAGGTTTTAGCCCTCAGACTTGATTCAGGATGCATTTTTCTCACCTGGGATGGCATGGGCTTCCACGGGGGACACATATTTCATGTTCTTTCAGCCAAACTGAAAATTTGATTTTTTTGCTCCAAATTTCAGGTCCCGACCTTACGTTCTGAGCTCAATGTGGTAAAACCCGTTACAGAGGTTTTAGCCCTCAGACTTGATTCAGGATGCATTTTTCTCACCTGGGATGAAATGGGCTTCCACGGGGGACACATATTTCATGTTATTTCAGCCAAACTGAAAATTTGATTTTTTGCTCCAAATTTCAGGTCTGGACCTAACGTTCTGAGCTCAATGTGGTAAAACCTGTTACAGAGGTTTAAGCACTCAGACTTGATTCAGGATGCATTTTTCTCACCTGGGATGGCATGGGCTTCCACGGGGGACACATATTTCATGTTATTTCAGCCAAACTGAAAATTCTAATTTTTGCTCCAAATTTCAGGTCCGGACCTTACGTTCTTAGCTCAATGTGGTAAAACCTGTTACAGAGGTTTTAGCCCTCAGACTTGATTTTGGATGCATTTTTCTCACCTGGGATGGCATGGGCTTCCACGGGGGACACATATTTCATGTTATTTCAGCCAAACTGAAAATTTGATTTTTGGCTCCAAATTTCAGGTCCGGACCTTACGTTCTGAGTTCAATGTGGTAAAACCTGTTACAGAGGTTTTAGCCCTCAGACTTGATTCAGGATGCATTTTTCTCACCTGGGATGGCATGGGCTTCCACGGGGGACACATATTTCATGTTATTTCAGCCAAACTGAAAATTTGATTTTTTTGCTCCAAATTTCAGGTCCGGACCTCACGTTCTGAGCTCAATGTGGTAAAACAAGTTACAGAGGTTTTAGCACTCAGACTTGATTCAGGATGCATTTTTCTCACCTGGGATGGCATGGGCTTCCACGGGGGACACGTATTTCATGTTATTTCAGCCAAACTGAAAATTTGATTTTTGGCTCCAAATTTCAGGTCCGGACCTTACGTTCTGAGCTCAATGTGGTAAAACCCGTTACAGAGGTTTTAGCCCTCAGACTTGATTCAGGATGCATTTTTCTCACCTGGGATGGCATGGGCTTCCACGGGGGACACATATTTCATGTTATTTCAGCCAAACTGAAAATTTGATTTTTGGCTCCAAATTTCAGGTCTGGACCTTACGTTCTGAGCTCAATGTGGTAAAACAAGTTACAGAGGTTTTAGCACTCAGACTTGATTCAGGATGCATTTTTCTCACCTGGGATGGCATGGGCTTCCACGGGGGACACGTATTTCATGTAATTTCAGCCAAAGTGAAAATTTGATTCTTGGCTCCAAATTTCAGGTCCCGACCTTACGTTCTGAGCTCAATGTGGTAAAACCCGAAACAGAGGTTTTAGCCCTCAGACTTGATTCAGGATGCATTTTTCTCACCTGGGATGGCATGGGCTTCCACGGGGGACACATATTTCATGTTATTTCAGCCAAACTGGAAATTTGATTTTTTGCTCCAAATTTCAGGTCCCGACCTTACGTTCTGAGCTCAATGTGGTAAAACCTGTTACAGAGGTTTTAGCCCTCAGACTTGATTCAGGATGCATTTTTCTCGACTGGGATGGCATGGGCTTCCACAGAGGACACCTACTTCATGTAACATCAGCCAAACTGAAAATTTGATTTTTTGCTCCAAATTTCAGGTCCGGACCTCACGTTCTGAGCACAATGTGGTAAAACCCGTTACAGAGGTTTTAGCCCTCAGACTTGATTCAGGATGCATTTTTCTCACCTGGGATGGCATTGGCTTCCACGGGGGACACATATTTCATGTTCTTTCAGCCAAACTGAAAATTTGATTTTCGGCTCCAAATTTCAGGTCCGGACCTTACGTTCTGAGCTCAATGTGGTAAAACCTGTTACAGAGGTTTTAGCCCTCAGACTTGATTCAGGATGCATTTTTCTCACCTGGGATGGCATGGGCTTCCACGGGGGACACATATTTCATGTTATTTCAGCCAAACTGAAAATTTGATTTTTTTGCTCCAAATTTCAGGTCCGAACCTTACGTTCTGAGCTCAATGTGGTAAAACCCGAAACAGAGGTTTAAGCACTCAGACTTGATTCAGGATGCATTTTTCTCACCTGGGATGGCATGGGCTTCCACGGGGGACACATATTTCATGTTATTTCAGCCAAACTGAAAATTTGATTTTTTTGCTCCAAATTTCAGGTCCCGACCTTACATTCTGAGCTCAATGTGGTAAAACCCGTTACAGAGGTTTTAGCCCTCAGACTTGATTCAGGATGCATTTTTCTCACCTGGGATGGCATGAGCTTCCACAGGGGACACGTATTTCATGTAATTTCAGCCAAACTGAAAATTTGATTTTTTGCTCCAAATTTCAGGTCCCGACCTTACATTCTGAGCTCAATGTTTTAAAACCCGAAACAGGTTTTAGCCCTCAGACTTGATTCAGGATGCATTTTTCTCACCTGGGATGGCATGGGCTTCCACGGGGGACACATATTTCATGTTATTTCAGCCAAACTGAAAATTTGATTTTTGGCTCCAAATTTCAGGTCCCGACCTTACGTTCTGAGCTCAATGTGGTTAAACCTGTTACAGAGGTTTTAGCCCTCAGACTTGATTCAGGATGCATTTTTCTCACCTGGGATGGCA
The DNA here is from genome assembly GCF_033239565.1 of Halichoeres trimaculatus. NCBI lineage: Eukaryota > Metazoa > Chordata > Actinopteri > Labriformes > Labridae > Halichoeres > Halichoeres trimaculatus. The sequence continues at coordinate 42,921 of NW_027437235.1, read as the reverse complement.
TGGGCTTCCACAGGGGACACATATTTCATGTAATTTCAGCCAAACTGAAAATTTGATTTTTTTGCTCCAAATTTCAGGTCCGGACCTCACGTTCTGAGGTCAATGTGGTAAAACCTGTTACAGAGGTTTTAGCCCTCAGACTTGATTCAGGATGCATTTTTCTCACCTGGGATGGCATGGGCTTCCACGGGGGACACATATTTCATGTAATTTCAGCCAAACTGAAAATTTGATTTTTTTGCTCCAAATTTCAGGTCCGGACCTCACGTTCTGAGCTCAATGTGGTAAAACCTGTTACAGAGGTTTTAGCCCTCAGACTTGATTCAGGATGCATTTTTCTCGACTGGGATGGCATAGGCTTCCACAGAGGACACCTACTTCATGTAACATCAGCCAAACTGAAAATTTGAATTTTGGCTCCAAATTTCAGGTCCGGACCTTACGTTCTGAGCTCAATGTGTGAAAAAACCTGTAACAGAGGTTTTAGCCCTCAGACTTGATTCAGGATGCATTTTTCTCACCTGGGATGGCATGGGATCCACAGGGGACACATATTTTATGTCATTTCAGCCAAACTGAAAATTTGATTTTTGGCTCCAAATTTCAGGTCCGGACCTTACGTTCTGAGCTCAATGTGGTAAAACCCGTTACAGAGGTTTTAGCCCTCAGACTTGATTCAGGATGCATTTTTCTCACCTGGGATGGCATGGGCTTCCACAGGGGACACGTATTTCATGTTATTTCAGCCAAACTGAAAATTTGATTTTTGGCTCCAAATTTTAGGTCCGGACCTTACGTTCTGAGCTCAATGTGGTAAAACCCGTTACAGAGGTTTTAGCCCTCAGACTTGATTCAGGATGCATTTTTCTCACCTGGGATGGCATGGGATCCACAGGGGACACATATTTTATGTCATTTCAGCCAAACTGAAAATTTGATTTTTGGCTCCAAATTTCAGGTCCGGACCTTACGTTCTGAGCTCAATGTGGTAAAACCCGTTACAGAGGTTTTAGCCCTCAGACTTGATTCAGGATGCATTTTTCTCACCTGGGATGGCATGGGCTTCCACAGGGGACACGTATTTCATGTTATTTCAGCCAAACTGAAAATTCTAATTTTTGCTCCAAATTTCAGGTCCGGACCTTACGTTCTAAGCTCAATGTGGTAAAACCCGTTACAGAGGTTTTAGCCCTCAGACTTGATTTTGGATGCATTTTTCTCACCTGGGATGGCATGAGCTTCCACGGGGGACACATATTTCATGTTATTTCAGCCAAACTGAAAATTTGATTTTTGGCTCCAAATTTCAGGTCCCGACCTTACGTTCTGAGGTCAAAGTGGTAAAACCTGTTATAGAGGTTTTAGCACTCAGACTTGATTCAGGATGCATTTTTCTCACCTGGGATGGCATGGGCTTCCACGGGGGACACATATTTCATGTTATTTCAGCCAAACTGAAAATTTGATTTTTGGCTCCAAATTTCAGGTCCCGACCTTACGTTCTGAGGTCAATGTGGTAAAACCTGTTACAGAGGTTTTAGCCCTCAGACTTGATTCAGGATGCATTTTTCTCACCTGGGATGGTATGGGCTTCCATGGGGGACACATATTTCATGTTATTTCAGCCAAACTGAAAATTTGATTTTTTGCTCCAAATTTCAGGTCCCGACCTTACGTTCTGAGCTCAATGTGGTAAAACCCGAAACAGAGGTTTTAGCACTCAGACTTGATTCAGGATGCATTTTTCTCACCTGGGATGGCATGGGCTTCCACGGGGGACACATATTTCATGTTATTTCAGCCAAAGTGAAAATTTGATTCTTGGCTCCAAATTTCAGGTCCCGACCTCACGTTCTGAGCTCAATGTTGTAAAACCCGAAACAGAGGTTTTAGCCCTCAGACTTGATTCAGGATGCATTTTTCTCACCTGGGATGGCATGGGCTTCCACGGGGGACACATATTTCATGTTATTTCAGCCAAACTGAAAATTTGATTTTTGGCTCCAAATTTCAGGTCCCGACCTTACGTTCTGAGTTCAATGTGGTAAAACCTGTTACAGAGGTTTTAGCCCTCAGACTTGATTCAGGATGCATTTTTCTCACCTGGGATGGCATGGGCTTCCACAGGGGACACATATTTCATGTAATTTCAGCCAAACTGAAAATTTGATTTTTTTGCTCCAAATTTCAGGTCCGGACCTTACGTTCTGAGCTCAATGTGGTAAAACCCGAAACAGAGGTTTTAGCCCTCAGACTTGATTCAGGATGCATTTTTCTCACCTGGGATGGCATGGGCTTCCACGGGGGACACATATTTCATGTTATTTCAGCCAAACTGAAAATTTGATTTTTGGCTCCAAATTTCAGGTCTGGACCTTACGTTCTGAGCTCAATGTGGTAAAACAAGTTACAGAGGTTTTAGCACTCAGACTTGATTCAGGATGCATTTTTCTCACCTGGGATGGCATGGGCTTCCACGGGGGACACGTATTTCATGTAATTTCAGCCAAAGTGAAAATTTGATTCTTGGCTCCAAATTTCAGGTCCCGACCTTACGTTCTGAGCTCAATGTGGTAAAACCCGAAACAGAGGTTTTAGCCCTCAGACTTGATTCAGGATGCATTTTTCTCACCTGGGATGGCATGGGCTTCCACGGGGGACACATATTTCATGTTATTTCAGCCAAACTGAAAATTTGATTTTTTGCTCCAAATTTCAGGTCCCGACCTTGCGTTCTGAGCTCAATGTGGTAAAACAAGTTACAGAGGTTTTAGCCCTCAGACTTGATTCAGGATGCATTTTTCTCGACTGGGATGGCATGGGCTTCCACAGAGGACACCTACTTCATGTAACATCAGCCAAACTGAAAATTTGATTTTTTGCTCCAAATTTCAGGTCCGGACCTCACGTTCTGAGCACAATGTGGTAAAACCCGTTACAGAGGTTTTAGCCCTCAGACTTGATTCAGGATGCATTTTTCTCACCTGGGATGGCATGAGCTTCCACAGGGGACACGTATTTCATGTTATTTCAGCCAAACTGAAAATTTGATTTTTGGCTCCAAATTTCAGGTCCGGACCTTACGTTCTGAGCTCAATGTGGTAAAACCCGTTACAGAGGTTTTAGCCCTCAGACTTGATTCAGGATGCATTTTTCTCACCTGGGATGGCATGGGCTTCCACGGGGGACACATATTTCATGTTATTTCAGCCAAACTGAAAATTTGATTTTTGGCTCCAAATTTCAGGTCCCGACCTTACGTTCTGAGCTCAATGTGGTAAAACCCGTTACAGAGGTTTTAGCACTCAGACTTGATTCAGGATGCATTTTTCTCACCTGGGATGGCATGGGCTTCCATGGGGGACACATATTTCATGTAATTTCAGCCAAACTGAAAATTTGATTTTTTTGCTCCAAATTTCAGGTCCGGACCTTACGTTCTGAGCTCAATGTGGTAAAACCCGTTACAGAGGTTTTAGCACTCAGACTTGATTCAGGATGCATTTTTCTCACCTGGGATGGCATGGGCTTCCACGGGGGACACATATTTCATGTAATTTCAGCCAAACTGAAAATTTGATTTTTTTGCTCCAAATTTCAGGTCCGGACCTTACGTTCTGAGCTCAATGTGGTAAAACCCGTTACAGAGGTTTTAGCACTCAGACTTGATTCAGGATGCATTTTTCTCACCTGGGATGGCATGGGCTTCCACGGGGGACACATATTTCATGTAATTTCAGCCAAACTGAAAATTGTTTTTTTTTGCTCCAAATTTCAGGTCCGGACCTTACGTTCTTAGCTCAATGTGGTAAAACCCGTTACAGAGGTTTTAGCCCTCAGACTTGATTCAGGATGCATTTTTCTCACCTGGGATGGCATTGGCTTCCACGGGGGACACATATTTCATGTTCTTTCAGCCAAACTGAAAATTTGATTTTCGGCTCCAAATTTCAGGTCCGGACCTTACGTTCTGAGCTCAATGTGGTAAAACCTGTTACAGAGGTTTTAGCCCTCAGACTTGATTCAGGATGCATTTTTCTCACCTGGGATGGCATGGGCTTCCACGGGGGACACATATTTCATGTTCTTTCAGCCAAACTGAAAATTTGATTTTTTTGCTCCAAATTTCAGGTCCGAACCTTACGTTCTGAGCTCAATGTGGTAAAACCCGAAACAGAGGTTTAAGCACTCAGACTTGATTCAGGATGCATTTTTCTCACCTGGGATGGCATGGGCTTCCACGGGGGACACATATTTCATGTTATTTCAGCCAAACTGAAAATTCTAATTTTTGCTCCAAATTTCAGGTCCGGACCTTACGTTCTGAGGTCAATGTGGTAAAACCTGTTACAGAGGTTTTAGCACTCAGACTTGATTCAGGATGCATTTTTCTCACCTGGGATGGTATGGGCTTCCATGGGGGACACATATTTCATGTAATTTCAGCCAAACTGAAAATTTGATTTTTTTGCTCCAAATTTCAGGTCCGGACCTTACGTTCTGAGCTCAATGTGGTAAAACCCGAAACAGAGGTTTTAGCACTCAGACTTGATTCAGGATGCATTTTTCTCACCTGGGATGGCATGGGCTTCCACGGGGGACACATATTTCATGTAATTTCAGCCAAAGTGAAAATTTGATTATTGGCTCCAAATTTCAGGTCCCGACCTTACGTTCTGAGCTCAATGTGGTAAAACAAGTTACAGAGGTTTTAGCACTCAGACTTGATTCAGGATGCATTTTTCTCACCTGGGATGGCATGGGCTTCCACGGGGGACACATATTTCATGTTATTTCAGCCAAACTGAAAATTTGATTTTTGGCTCCAAATTTCAGGTCCGGACCTTACGTTCTGAGCTCAATGTGGTAAAACCCAAAACAGAGGTTTTAGCCCTCAGACTTGATTCAGGATGCATTTTTCTCACCTGGGATGGCATGAGCTTCCACGGGGGACACATATTTCATGTTATTTCAGCCAAACTGAAAATTTGATTTTTGGCTCCAAATTTCAGGTCCCGACCTTACGTTCTGAGCTCAATGTGGTAAAACCTGTTACAGAGGTTTTAGCCCTCAGACTTGATTCAGGATGCATTTTTCTCACCTGGGATGGCATGGGCTTCCACAGGGGACACATATTTCATGTAATTTCAGCCAAACTGAAAATTTGATTTTTTGCTCCAAATTTCAGGTCCCGACCTTACGTTCTGAGCTCAATGTGGTAAAACCCGTTACAGAGGTTTTAGCACTCAGACTTGATTCAGGATGCATTTTTCTCACCTGGGATGGCATGGGCTTCCACGGGGGACACATATTTCATGTAATTTCAGCCAAACTGAAAATTTGATTTTTTGCTCCAAATTTCAGGTCCGGACCTTACGTTCTGAGCTCAATGTGGTAAAACCCGTTACAGAGGTTTTAGCCCTCAGACTTGATTCAGGATGCATTTTTCTCACCTGGGATGAAATGGGCTTCCACAGGGGACACATATTTCATGTAATTTCAGCCAAACTGAAAATTTGATTTTTTTGCTCCAAATTTCAGGTCCGGACCTTACGTTCTGAGCTCAATTTGGTAAAACCCGTTACAGAGGTTTTAGCCCTCAGACTTGATTCAGGATGCATTTTTCTCACCTGGGATGGCATGGGCTTCCACGGGGGACACATATTTCATGTTATTTCAGCCAAACTGAAAATTTGATTTTTGGCTCCAAATTTCAGGTCCAGACCTCACGTTCTGAGCTCAATGTGGTAAAACAAGTTACAGAGGTTTTAGCACTCAGACTTGATTCAGGATGCATTTTTCTCACCTGGGATGGCATGGGCTTCCACGGGGGACACGTATTTCATGTAATTTCAGCCAAACTGAAAATTTGAATTTTTGCTCCAAATTTCAGGTCCCAACCTTACGTTCTGAGCTCAATGTGGTAAAACCCGAAACAGAGGTTTTAGCCCTCAGACTTGATTCAGGATGCATTTTTCTCACCTGGGATGGCATGGGCTTCCACGGGGGACACGTATTTCATGTAATTTCAGCCAAAGTGAAAATTTGATTCTTGGCTCCAAATTTCAGGTCCCGACCTTACGTTCTGAGCTCAATGTGGTAAAACCTGAAGCAGAGGTTTTAGCCCTCAGACTTGATTCAGGATGCATTTTTCTCACCTGGGATGGCATGGGCTTCCACGGGGGACACATATTTCATGTTATTTCAGCCAAACTGATAATTTGATTTTTTGCTCCAAATTTCAGGTCCCGACCTTGCGTTCTGAGCTCAATGTGGTAAAACCTGTTACAGAGGTTTTAGCACTCAGACTTGATTCAGGATGCATTTTTCTTGACTGGGATGGCATGGGCTTCCACAGAGGACACCTACTTCATGTAACATCAGCCAAACTGAAAATTTGAATTTTGGCTCCAAATTTCAGGTCCGGACCTTACGTTCTGAGCTCAATGTGGTAAAACCGGTTACAGAGGTTTTAGCCCTCAGACTTGATTCAGGATGCATTTTTCTCACCTGGGATGGCATGGGCTTCCACAGGGGACACGTATTTCATGTTATTTCAGCCAAACTGAAAATTTGATTTTTGGCTCCAAATTTCAGGTCCGGACCTTACGTTCTGAGCTCAATGTGGTAAAACCCGTTACAGAGGTTTTAGCCCTCAGACTTGATTCAGGATGCATTTTTCTCACCTGGGATGGCATGGGCTTCCACGGGGGACACATATTTCATGTTATTTCAGCCAAACTGAAAATTTGATTTTTTGCTCCAAATTTCAGGTCCGGACCTTACGTTCTGAGCTCAATGTGGTAAAACCCGAAACAGAGGTTTTAGCCCTCAGACTTGATTCAGGATGCATTTTTCTCACCTGGGATGGCATGAGCTTCCACGGGGGACACATATTTCATGTTATTTCAGCCAAACTGAAAATTTGATTTTTGGCTCCAAATTTCAGGTCCCGACCTTACGTTCTGAGCTCAATGTGGTAAAACCTGTTACAGAGGTTTTAGCCCTCAGACTTGATTTTGGATGCATTTTTCTCACCTGGGATGGCATGAGCTTCCACGGGGGACACATATTTCATGTTATTTCAGCCAAACTGAAAATTTGATTTTTGGCTCCAAATTTCAGGTCCCGACCTTACGTTCTGAGGTCAATGTGGTAAAACCTGTTACAGAGGTTTTAGCACTCAGACTTGATTCAGGATGCATTTTTCTCACCTGGGATGGCATGGGCTTCCACGGGGGACACATATTTCATGTTATTTCAGCCAAACTGAAAATTTGATTTTTGGCTCCAAATTTCAGGTCCCGACCTTACGTTCTGAGGTCAATGTGGTAAAACCTGTTACAGAGGTTTTAGCCCTCAGACTTGATTCAGGATGCATTTTTCTCACCTGGGATGGTATGGGCTTCCATGGGGGACACATATTTCATGTTATTTCAGCCAAACTGAAAATTCTAATTTTTGCTCCAAATTTCAGGTCCGGACCTTACGTTCTGAGGTCAATGTGGTAAAACCTGTTACAGAGGTTTTAGCACTCAGACTTGATTCAGGATGCATTTTTCTCACCTGGGATGGTATGGGCTTCCATGGGGGACACATATTTCATGTAATTTCAGCCAAACTGAAAATTTGATTTTTTTGCTCCAAATTTCAGGTCCGGACCTTACGTTCTGAGCTCAATGTGGTAAAACCCGAAACAGAGGTTTTAGCACTCAGACTTGATTCAGGATGCATTTTTCTCACCTGGGATGGCATGGGCTTCCACGGGGGACACATATTTCATGTAATTTCAGCCAAAGTGAAAATTTGATTATTGGCTCCAAATTTCAGGTCCCGACCTTACGTTCTGAGTTCAATGTGGTAAAACCTGTTACAGAGGTTTTAGCCCTCAGACTTGATTCAGGATGCATTTTTCTCACCTGGGATGGCATGGGCTTCCACAGGGGACACATATTTCATGTAATTTCAGCCAAACTGAAAATTTGATTTTTTTGCTCCAAATTTCAGGTCCGGACCTTACGTTCTGAGCTCAATGTGGTAAAACCCGAAACAGAGGTTTTAGCCCTCAGACTTGATTCAGGATGCATTTTTCTCACCTGGGATGGCATGGGCTTCCACGGGGGACACATATTTCATGTTATTTCAGCCAAACTGAAAATTTGATTTTTGGCTCCAAATTTCAGGTCTGGACCTTACGTTCTGAGCTCAATGTGGTAAAACAAGTTACAGAGGTTTTAGCACTCAGACTTGATTCAGGATGCATTTTTCTCACCTGGGATGGCATGGGCTTCCACGGGGGACACGTATTTCATGTAATTTCAGCCAAAGTGAAAATTTGATTCTTGGCTCCAAATTTCAGGTCCCGACCTTACGTTCTGAGCTCAATGTGGTAAAACCCGAAACAGAGGTTTTAGCCCTCAGACTTGATTCAGGATGCATTTTTCTCACCTGGGATGGCATGGGCTTCCACGGGGGACACATATTTCATGTTATTTCAGCCAAACTGAAAATTTGATTTTTTGCTCCAAATTTCAGGTCCCGACCTTGCGTTCTGAGCTCAATGTGGTAAAACAAGTTACAGAGGTTTTAGCCCTCAGACTTGATTCAGGATGCATTTTTCTCGACTGGGATGGCATGGGCTTCCACAGAGGACACCTACTTCATGTAACATCAGCCAAACTGAAAATTTGATTTTTTGCTCCAAATTTCAGGTCCGGACCTCACGTTCTGAGCACAATGTGGTAAAACCCGTTACAGAGGTTTTAGCCCTCAGACTTGATTCAGGATGCATTTTTCTCACCTGGGATGGCATGAGCTTCCACAGGGGACACGTATTTCATGTTATTTCAGCCAAACTGAAAATTTGATTTTTGGCTCCAAATTTCAGGTCCGGACCTTACGTTCTGAGCTCAATGTGGTAAAACCCGTTACAGAGGTTTTAGCCCTCAGACTTGATTCAGGATGCATTTTTCTCACCTGGGATGGCATGGGCTTCCACGGGGGACACATATTTCATGTTATTTCAGCCAAACTGAAAATTTGATTTTTGGCTCCAAATTTCAGGTCCCGACCTTACGTTCTGAGCTCAATGTGGTAAAACCCGTTACAGAGGTTTTAGCACTCAGACTTGATTCAGGATGCATTTTTCTCACCTGGGATGGCATGGGCTTCCACGGGGGACACATATTTCATGTAATTTCAGCCAAAGTGAAAATTTGATTATTGGCTCCAAATTTCAGGTCCCGACCTTACGTTCTGAGGTCAATGTGGTAAAACCTGTGACAGAGGTTTTAGCACTCAGACTTGATTCAGGATGCATTTTTCTCACCTGGGATGGTATGGGCTTCCATGGGGGACACATATTTCATGTAATTTCAGCCAAACTGAAAATTTGATTTTTTTGCTCCAAATTTCAGGTCCGGACCTTACGTTCTGAGCTCAATGTGGTAAAACCCGTTACAGAGGTTTTAGCACTCAGACTTGATTCAGGATGCATTTTTCTCACCTGGGATGGCATGGGCTTCCACGGGGGACACATATTTCATGTAATTTCAGCCAAACTGAAAATTTGATTTTTTTGCTCCAAATTTCAGGTCCGGACCTTACGTTCTGAGCTCAATGTGGTAAAACCCGTTACAGAGGTTTTAGCACTCAGACTTGATTCAGGATGCATTTTTCTCACCTGGGATGGCATGGGCTTCCACGGGGGACACATATTTCATGTAATTTCAGCCAAACTGAAAATTGTTTTTTTTTGCTCCAAATTTCAGGTCCGGACCTTACGTTCTTAGCTCAATGTGGTAAAACCCGTTACAGAGGTTTTAGCCCTCAGACTTGATTCAGGATGCATTTTTCTCACCTGGGATGGCATTGGCTTCCACGGGGGACACATATTTCATGTTCTTTCAGCCAAACTGAAAATTTGATTTTCGGCTCCAAATTTCAGGTCCGGACCTTACGTTCTGAGCTCAATGTGGTAAAACCTGTTACAGAGGTTTTAGCCCTCAGACTTGATTCAGGATGCATTTTTCTCACCTGGGATGGCATGGGCTTCCACGGGGGACACATATTTCATGTTCTTTCAGCCAAACTGAAAATTTGATTTTTTTGCTCCAAATTTCAGGTCCGAACCTTACGTTCTGAGCTCAATGTGGTAAAACCCGAAACAGAGGTTTAAGCACTCAGACTTGATTCAGGATGCATTTTTCTCACCTGGGATGGCATGGGCTTCCACGGGGGACACATATTTCATGTTATTTCAGCCAAACTGAAAATTCTAATTTTTGCTCCAAATTTCAGGTCCGGACCTTACGTTCTGAGGTCAATGTGGTAAAACCTGTTACAGAGGTTTTAGCACTCAGACTTGATTCAGGATGCATTTTTCTCACCTGGGATGGTATGGGCTTCCATGGGGGACACATATTTCATGTAATTTCAGCCAAACTGAAAATTTGATTTTTTTGCTCCAAATTTCAGGTCCGGACCTTACGTTCTGAGCTCAATGTGGTAAAACCCGAAACAGAGGTTTTAGCACTCAGACTTGATTCAGGATGCATTTTTCTCACCTGGGATGGCATGGGCTTCCACGGGGGACACATATTTCATGTAATTTCAGCCAAAGTGAAAATTTGATTATTGGCTCCAAATTTCAGGTCCCGACCTTACGTTCTGAGCTCAATGTGGTAAAACAAGTTACAGAGGTTTTAGCACTCAGACTTGATTCAGGATGCATTTTTCTCACCTGGGATGGCATGGGCTTCCACGGGGGACACATATTTCATGTTATTTCAGCCAAACTGAAAATTTGATTTTTGGCTCCAAATTTCAGGTCCGGACCTTACGTTCTGAGCTCAATGTGGTAAAACCCAAAACAGAGGTTTTAGCCCTCGGACTTGATTCAGGATGCATTTTTCTCACCTGGGATGGCATGAGCTTCCACGGGGGACACATATTTCATGTTATTTCAGCCAAACTGAAAATTTGATTTTTGGCTCCAAATTTCAGGTCCCGACCTTACGTTCTGAGCTCAATGTGGTAAAACCTGTTACAGAGGTTTTAGCCCTCAGACTTGATTCAGGATGCATTTTTCTCACCTGGGATGGCATGGGCTTCCACAGGGGACACATATTTCATGTAATTTCAGCCAAACTGAAAATTTGATTTTTTGCTCCAAATTTCAGGTCCCGACCTTACGTTCTGAGCTCAATGTGGTAAAACCCGTTACAGAGGTTTTAGCACTCAGACTTGATTCAGGATGCATTTTTCTCACCTGGGATGGCATGGGCTTCCACGGGGGACACATATTTCATGTAATTTCAGCCAAACTGTAAATTTGATTTTTTGCTCCAAATTTCAGGTCCGGACCTTACGTTCTGAGCTCAATGTGGTAAAACCCGTTACAGAGGTTTTAGCCCTCAGACTTGATTCAGGATGCATTTTTCTCACCTGGGATGAAATGGGCTTCCACAGGGGACACATATTTCATGTAATTTCAGCCAAACTGAAAATTTGATTTTTTTGCTCCAAATTTCAGGTCCGGACCTTACGTTCTGAGCTCAATTTGGTAAAACCCGTTACAGAGGTTTTAGCCCTCAGACTTGATTCAGGATGCATTTTTCTCACCTGGGATGGCATGGGCTTCCACGGGGGACACATATTTCATGTTATTTCAGCCAAACTGAAAATTTGATTTTTGGCTCCAAATTTCAGGTCCAGACCTCACGTTCTGAGCTCAATGTGGTAAAACAAGTTACAGAGGTTTTAGCACTCAGACTTGATTCAGGATGCATTTTTCTCACCTGGGATGGCATGGGCTTCCACGGGGGACACGTATTTCATGTAATTTCAGCCAAACTGAAAATTTGAATTTTTGCTCCAAATTTCAGGTCCCAACCTTACGTTCTGAGCTCAATGTGGTAAAACCTGTTACAGAGGTTTTAGCCCTCAGACTTGATTCAGGATGCATTTTTCTCACCTGGGATGGCATGGGCTTCCACGGGGGACACATATTTCATGTAATTTCAGCCAAAGTGAAAATTTGATTCTTGGCTCCAAATTTCAGGTCCCGACCTTACGTTCTGAGCTCAATGTGGTAAAACCTGAAGCAGAGGTTTTAGCCCTCAGACTTGATTCAGGATGCATTTTTCTCACCTGGGATGGCATGGGCTTCCACGGGGGACACATATTTCATGTTATTTCAGCCAAACTGATAATTTGATTTTTTGCTCCAAATTTCAGGTCCCGACCTTGCGTTCTGAGCTCAATGTGGTAAAACCTGTTACAGAGGTTTTAGCACTCAGACTTGATTCAGGATGCATTTTTCTTGACTGGGATGGCATGGGCTTCCACAGAGGACACCTACTTCATGTAACATCAGCCAAACTGAAAATTTGAATTTTGGCTCCAAATTTCAGGTCCGGACCTTACGTTCTGAGCTCAATGTGGTAAAACCGGTTACAGAGGTTTTAGCCCTCAGACTTGATTCAGGATGCATTTTTCTCACCTGGGATGGCATGGGCTTCCACAGGGGACACGTATTTCATGTTATTTCAGCCAAACTGAAAATTTGATTTTTGGCTCCAAATTTCAGGTCCGGACCTTACGTTCTGAGCTCAATGTGGTAAAACCCGTTACAGAGGTTTTAGCCCTCAGACTTGATTCAGGATGCATTTTTCTCACCTGGGATGGCATGGGCTTCCACGGGGGACACATATTTCATGTTATTTCAGCCAAACTGAAAATTTGATTTTTTGCTCCAAATTTCAGGTCCGGACCTTACGTTCTGAGCTCAATGTGGTAAAACCCGAAACAGAGGTTTTAGCCCTCAGACTTGATTCAGGATGCATTTTTCTCACCTGGGATGGCATGAGCTTCCACGGGGGACACATATTTCATGTTATTTCAGCCAAACTGAAAATTTGATTTTTGGCTCCAAATTTCAGGTCCCGACCTTACGTTCTGAGCTCAATGTGGTAAAACCTGTTACAGAGGTTTTAGCCCTCAGACTTGATTTTGGATGCATTTTTCTCACCTGGGATGGCATGAGCTTCCACGGGGGACACATATTTCATGTTATTTCAGCCAAACTGAAAATTTGATTTTTGGCTCCAAATTTCAGGTCCCGACCTTACGTTCTGAGGTCAATGTGGTAAAACCTGTTACAGAGGTTTTAGCACTCAGACTTGATTCAGGATGCATTTTTCTCACCTGGGATGGCATGGGCTTCCACGGGGGACACATATTTCATGTTATTTCAGCCAAACTGAAAATTTGATTTTTGGCTCCAAATTTCAGGTCCCGACCTTACGTTCTGAGGTCAATGTGGTAAAACCTGTTACAGAGGTTTTAGCCCTCAGACTTGATTCAGGATGCATTTTTCTCACCTGGGATGGTATGGGCTTCCATGGGGGACACATATTTCATGTTATTTCAGCCAAACTGAAAATTTGATTTTTTGCTCCAAATTTCAGGTCCGGACCTTACGTTCTGAGCTCAATGTGGTAAAACCCGAAACAGAGGTTTTAGCACTCAGACTTGATTCAGGATGCATTTTTCTCACCTGGGATGGCATGGGCTTCCACGGGGGACACATATTTCATGTTATTTCAGCCAAAGTGAAAATTTGATTCTTGGCTCCAAATTTCAGGTCCCGACCTCACGTTCTGAGCTCAATGTTGTAAAACCCGAAACAGAGGTTTTAGCCCTCAGACTTGATTCAGGATGCATTTTTCTCACCTGGGATGGCATGGGCTTCCACGGGGGACACATATTTCATGTTATTTCAGCCAAACTGAAAATTTGATTTTTGGCTCCAAATTTCAGGTCCCGACCTTACGTTCTGAGTTCAATGTGGTAAAACCTGTTACAGAGGTTTTAGCCCTCAGACTTGATTCAGGATGCATTTTTCTCACCTGGGATGGCATGGGCTTCCACAGGGGACACATATTTCATGTAATTTCAGCCAAACTGAAAATTTGATTTTTTTGCTCCAAATTTCAGGTCCGGACCTTACGTTCTGAGCTCAATGTGGTAAAACCCGAAACAGAGGTTTTAGCCCTCAGACTTGATTCAGGATGCATTTTTCTCACCTGGGATGGCATGGGCTTCCACGGGGGACACATATTTCATGTTATTTCAGCCAAACTGAAAATTTGATTTTTGGCTCCAAATTTCAGGTCTGGACCTTACGTTCTGAGCTCAATGTGGTAAAACAAGTTACAGAGGTTTTAGCACTCAGACTTGATTCAGGATGCATTTTTCTCACCTGGGATGGCATGGGCTTCCACGGGGGACACGTATTTCATGTAATTTCAGCCAAAGTGAAAATTTGATTCTTGGCTCCAAATTTCAGGTCCCGACCTTACGTTCTGAGCTCAATGTGGTAAAACCCGAAACAGAGGTTTTAGCCCTCAGACTTGATTCAGGATGCATTTTTCTCACCTGGGATGGCATGGGCTTCCACGGGGGACACATATTTCATGTTATTTCAGCCAAACTGAAAATTTGATTTTTTGCTCCAAATTTCAGGTCCCGACCTTGCGTTCTGAGCTCAATGTGGTAAAACAAGTTACAGAGGTTTTAGCCCTCAGACTTGATTCAGGATGCATTTTTCTCGACTGGGATGGCATGGGCTTCCACAGAGGACACCTACTTCATGTAACATCAGCCAAACTGAAAATTTGATTTTTTGCTCCAAATTTCAGGTCCGGACCTCACGTTCTGAGCACAATGTGGTAAAACCCGTTACAGAGGTTTTAGCCCTCAGACTTGATTCAGGATGCATTTTTCTCACCTGGGATGGCATGAGCTTCCACAGGGGACACGTATTTCATGTTATTTCAGCCAAACTGAAAATTTGATTTTTGGCTCCAAATTTCAGGTCCGGACCTTACGTTCTGAGCTCAATGTGGTAAAACCCGTTACAGAGGTTTTAGCCCTCAGACTTGATTCAGGATGCATTTTTCTCACCTGGGATGGCATGGGCTTCCACGGGGGACACATATTTCATGTTATTTCAGCCAAACTGAAAATTTGATTTTTGGCTCCAAATTTCAGGTCCCGACCTTACGTTCTGAGCTCAATGTGGTAAAACCCGTTACAGAGGTTTTAGCACTCAGACTTGATTCAGGATGCATTTTTCTCACCTGGGATGGCATGGGCTTCCACGGGGGACACATATTTCATGTAATTTCAGCCAAAGTGAAAATTTGATTATTGGCTCCAAATTTCAGGTCCCGACCTTACGTTCTGAGGTCAATGTGGTAAAACCTGTTACAGAGGTTTTAGCACTCAGACTTGATTCAGGATGCATTTTTCTCACCTGGGATGGTATGGGCTTCCATGGGGGACACATATTTCATGTAATTTCAGCCAAACTGAAAATTTGATTTTTTTGCTCCAAATTTCAGGTCCGGACCTTACGTTCTGAGCTCAATGTGGTAAAACCCGTTACAGAGGTTTTAGCACTCAGACTTGATTCAGGATGCATTTTTCTCACCTGGGATGGCATGGGCTTCCACGGGGGACACATATTTCATGTAATTTCAGCCAAACTGAAAATTTGATTTTTTTGCTCCAAATTTCAGGTCCGGACCTTACGTTCTGAGCTCAATGTGGTAAAACCCGTTACAGAGGTTTTAGCACTCAGACTTGATTCAGGATGCATTTTTCTCACCTGGGATGGCATGGGCTTCCACGGGGGACACATATTTCATGTAATTTCAGCCAAACTGAAAATTGTTTTTTTTTGCTCCAAATTTCAGGTCCGGACCTTACGTTCTTAGCTCAATGTGGTAAAACCCGTTACAGAGGTTTTAGCCCTCAGACTTGATTCAGGATGCATTTTTCTCACCTGGGATGGCATTGGCTTCCACGGGGGACACATATTTCATGTTCTTTCAGCCAAACTGAAAATTTGATTTTCGGCTCCAAATTTCAGGTCCGGACCTTACGTTCTGAGCTCAATGTGGTAAAACCTGTTACAGAGGTTTTAGCCCTCAGACTTGATTCAGGATGCATTTTTCTCACCTGGGATGGCATGGGCTTCCACGGGGGACACATATTTCATGTTCTTTCAGCCAAACTGAAAATTTGATTTTTTTGCTCCAAATTTCAGGTCCGAACCTTACGTTCTGAGCTCAATGTGGTAAAACCCGAAACAGAGGTTTTAGCACTCAGACTTGATTCAGGATGCATTTTTCTCACCTGGGATGGCATGGGCTTCCACGGGGGACACATATTTCATGTTATTTCAGCCAAACTGAAAATTCTAATTTTTGCTCCAAATTTCAGGTCCGGACCTTACGTTCTGAGGTCAATGTGGTAAAACCTGTTACAGAGGTTTTAGCACTCAGACTTGATTCAGGATGCATTTTTCTCACCTGGGATGGTATGGGCTTCCATGGGGGACACATATTTCATGTAATTTCAGCCAAACTGAAAATTTGATTTTTTTGCTCCAAATTTCAGGTCCGGACCTTACGTTCTGAGCTCAATGTGGTAAAACCCGAAACAGAGGTTTTAGCACTCAGACTTGATTCAGGATGCATTTTTCTCACCTGGGATGGCATGGGCTTCCACGGGGGACACATATTTCATGTAATTTCAGCCAAAGTGAAAATTTGATTATTGGCTCCAAATTTCAGGTCCCGACCTTACGTTCTGAGCTCAATGTGGTAAAACAAGTTACAGAGGTTTTAGCACTCAGACTTGATTCAGGATGCATTTTTCTCACCTGGGATGGCATGGGCTTCCACGGGGGACACATATTTCATGTTATTTCAGCCAAACTGAAAATTTGATTTTTGGCTCCAAATTTCAGGTCCGGACCTTACGTTCTGAGCTCAATGTGGTAAAACCCAAAACAGAGGTTTTAGCCCTCAGACTTGATTCAGGATGCATTTTTCTCACCTGGGATGGCATGAGCTTCCACGGGGGACACATATTTCATGTTATTTCAGCCAAACTGAAAATTTGATTTTTGGCTCCAAATTTCAGGTCCCGACCTTACGTTCTGAGCTCAATGTGGTAAAACCTGTTACAGAGGTTTTAGCCCTCAGACTTGATTCAGGATGCATTTTTCTCACCTGGGATGGCATGGGCTTCCACAGGGGACACATATTTCATGTAATTTCAGCCAAACTGAAAATTTGATTTTTTGCTCCAAATTTCAGGTCCCGACCTTACGTTCTGAGCTCAATGTGGTAAAACCCGTTACAGAGGTTTTAGCACTCAGACTTGATTCAGGATGCATTTTTCTCACCTGGGATGGCATGAGCTTCCACGGGGGACACATATTTCATGTAATTTCAGCCAAACTGAAAATTTGATTTTTTGCTCCAAATTTCAGGTCCGGACCTTACGTTCTGAGCTCAATGTGGTAAAACCCGTTACAGAGGTTTTAGCCCTCAGACTTGATTCAGGATGCATTTTTCTCACCTGGGATGAAATGGGCTTCCACAGGGGACACATATTTCATGTAATTTCAGCCAAACTGAAAATTTGATTTTTTTGCTCCAAATTTCAGGTCTGGACCTTACGTTCTGAGCTCAATTTGGTAAAACCCGTTACAGAGGTTTTAGCCCTCAGACTTGATTCAGGATGCATTTTTCTCACCTGGGATGGCATGGGCTTCCACGGGGGACACATATTTCATGTTATTTCAGCCAAACTGAAAATTTGAATTTTTGCTCCAAATTTCAGGTCCCAACCTTACGTTCTGAGCTCAATGTGGTAAAACCCGAAACAGAGGTTTTAGCCCTCAGACTTGATTCAGGATGCATTTTTCTCACCTGGGATGGCATGGGCTTCCACGGGGGACACGTATTTCATGTAATTTCAGCCAAAGTGAAAATTTGATTCTTGGCTCCAAATTTCAGGTCCCGACCTTACGTTCTGAGCTCAATGTGGTAAAACCTGAAGCAGAGGTTTTAGCCCTCAGACTTGATTCAGGATGCATTTTTCTCACCTGGGATGGCATGGGCTTCCACGGGGGACACATATTTCATGTTATTTCAGCCAAACTGATAATTTGATTTTTTGCTCCAAATTTCAGGTCCCGACCTTGCGTTCTGAGCTCAATGTGGTAAAACCTGTTACAGAGGTTTTAGCACTCAGACTTGATTCAGGATGCATTTTTCTTGACTGGGATGGCATGGGCTTCCACAGAGGACACCTACTTCATGTAACATCAGCCAAACTGAAAATTTGAATTTTGGCTCCAAATTTCAGGTCCGGACCTTACGTTCTGAGCTCAATGTGGTAAAACCGGTTACAGAGGTTTTAGCCCTCAGACTTGATTCAGGATGCATTTTTCTCACCTGGGATGGCATGGGCTTCCACAGGGGACACGTATTTCATGTTATTTCAGCCAAACTGAAAATTTGATTTTTGGCTCCAAATTTCAGGTCCGGACCTTACGTTCTGAGCTCAATGTGGTAAAACCCGTTACAGAGGTTTTAGCCCTCAGACTTGATTCAGGATGCATTTTTCTCACCTGGGATGGCATGGGCTTCCACGGGGGACACATATTTCATGTTATTTCAGCCAAACTGAAAATTTGATTTTTTGCTCCAAATTTCAGGTCCGGACCTTACGTTCTGAGCTCAATGTGGTAAAACCCGAAACAGAGGTTTTAGCCCTCAGACTTGATTCAGGATGCATTTTTCTCACCTGGGATGGCATGAGCTTCCACGGGGGACACATATTTCATGTTATTTCAGCCAAACTGAAAATTTGATTTTTGGCTCCAAATTTCAGGTCCCGACCTTACGTTCTGAGCTCAATGTGGTAAAACCTGTTACAGAGGTTTTAGCACTCAGACTTGATTCAGGATGCATTTTTCTCACCTGGGATGGCATGGGCTTCCACGGGGGACACGTATTTCATGTAATTTCAGCCAAAGTGAAAATTTGATTCTTGGCTCCAAATTTCAGGTCCCGACCTTACGTTCTGAGCTCAATGTGGTAAAACCTGTTACAGAGGTTTTAGCCCTCAGACTTGATTCAGGATGCATTTTTCTCGACTGGGATGGCATGGGCTTCCACAGAGGACACCTACTTCATGTAACATCAGCCAAACTGAAAATTTGATTTTTTGCTCCAAATTTCAGGTCCGGACCTCACGTTCTGAGCACAATGTGGTAAAACCCGTTACAGAGGTTTTAGCCCTCAGACTTGATTCAGGATGCATTTTTCTCACCTGGGATGGCATGAGCTTCCACAGGGGACACGTATTTCATGTTATTTCAGCCAAACTGAAAATTTGATTTTTGGCTCCAAATTTCAGGTCCGGACCTTACGTTCTGAGCTCAATGTGGTAAAACCCGTTACAGAGGTTTTAGCCCTCAGACTTGATTCAGGATGCATTTTTCTCACCTGGGATGGCATGGGCTTCCACGGGGGACACATATTTCATGTTCTTTCAGCCAAACTGAAAATTTGATTTTTTTGCTCCAAATTTCAGGTCCCGACCTTACGTTCTGAGCTCAATGTGGTAAAACCCGAAACAGAGGTTTAAGCACTCAGACTTGATTCAGGATGCATTTTTCTCACCTGGGATGGCATGGGCTTCCACGGGGGACACATATTTCATGTTATTTCAGCCAAACTGAAAATTTGATTTTTGCTCCAAATTTCAGGTCCGGACCTTACGTTCTGAGGTCAATGTGGTAAAACCTGTTACAGAGGTTTTAGCACTCAGACTTGATTCAGGATGCATTTTTCTCACCTGGGATGGTATGGGCTTCCATGGGGGACACATATTTCATGTAATTTCAGCCAAACTGAAAATTTGATTTTTTTGCTCCAAATTTCAGGTCCGGACCTTACGTTCTGAGCTCAATGTGGTAAAACCCGAAACAGAGGTTTTAGCACTCAGACTTGATTCAGGATGCATTTTTCTCACCTGGGATGGCATGGGCTTCCACGGGGGACACATATTTCATGTAATTTCAGCCAAAGTGAAAATTTGATTATTGGCTCCAAATTTCAGGTCCCGACCTTACGTTCTGAGGTCAATGTGGTAAAACCTGTTACAGAGGTTTTAGCACTCAGACTTGATTCAGGATGCATTTTTCTCACCTGGGATGGTATGGGCTTCCATGGGGGACACATATTTCATGTAATTTCAGCCAAACTGAAAATTTGATTTTTTTGCTCCAAATTTCAGGTCCGGACCTTACGTTCTGAGCTCAATGTGGTAAAACCCGTTACAGAGGTTTTAGCACTCAGACTTGATTCAGGATGCATTTTTCTCACCTGGGATGGCATGGGCTTCCACGGGGGACACATATTTCATGTAATTTCAGCCAAACTGAAAATTTGATTTTTTTGCTCCAAATTTCAGGTCCGGACCTTACGTTCTGAGCTCAATGTGGTAAAACCCGTTACAGAGGTTTTAGCACTCAGACTTGATTCAGGATGCATTTTTCTCACCTGGGATGGCATGGGCTTCCACGGGGGACACATATTTCATGTAATTTCAGCCAAACTGAAAATTGTTTTTTTTTGCTCCAAATTTCAGGTCCGGACCTTACGTTCTTAGCTCAATGTGGTAAAACCCGTTACAGAGGTTTTAGCCCTCAGACTTGATTCAGGATGCATTTTTCTCACCTGGGATGGCATTGGCTTCCACGGGGGACACATATTTCATGTTCTTTCAGCCAAACTGAAAATTTGATTTTCGGCTCCAAATTTCAGGTCCGGACCTTACGTTCTGAGCTCAATGTGGTAAAACCTGTTACAGAGGTTTTAGCCCTCAGACTTGATTCAGGATGCATTTTTCTCACCTGGGATGGCATGGGCTTCCACGGGGGACACATATTTCATGTTCTTTCAGCCAAACTGAAAATTTGATTTTTTTGCTCCAAATTTCAGGTCCGAACCTTACGTTCTGAGCTCAATGTGGTAAAACCCGAAACAGAGGTTTAAGCACTCAGACTTGATTCAGGATGCATTTTTCTCACCTGGGATGGCATGGGCTTCCACGGGGGACACATATTTCATGTTATTTCAGCCAAACTGAAAATTCTAATTTTTGCTCCAAATTTCAGGTCCGGACCTTACGTTCTGAGGTCAATGTGGTAAAACCTGTTACAGAGGTTTTAGCACTCAGACTTGATTCAGGATGCATTTTTCTCACCTGGGATGGTATGGGCTTCCATGGGGGACACATATTTCATGTAATTTCAGCCAAACTGAAAATTTGATTTTTTTGCTCCAAATTTCAGGTCCGGACCTTACGTTCTGAGCTCAATGTGGTAAAACCCGAAACAGAGGTTTTAGCACTCAGACTTGATTCAGGATGCATTTTTCTCACCTGGGATGGCATGGGCTTCCACGGGGGACACATATTTCATGTAATTTCAGCCAAAGTGAAAATTTGATTATTGGCTCCAAATTTCAGGTCCCGACCTTACGTTCTGAGCTCAATGTGGTAAAACAAGTTACAGAGGTTTTAGCACTCAGACTTGATTCAGGATGCATTTTTCTCACCTGGGATGGCATGGGCTTCCACGGGGGACACATATTTCATGTTATTTCAGCCAAACTGAAAATTTGATTTTTTTGCTCCAAATTTCAGGTCCGAACCTTACGTTCTGAGCTCAATGTGGTAAAACCCGAAACAGAGGTTTTAGCCCTCAGACTTGATTCAGGATGCATTTTTCTCACCTGGGATGGCATGAGCTTCCACGGGGGACACATATTTCATGTTATTTCAGCCAAACTGAAAATTTGATTTTTGGCTCCAAATTTCAGGTCCCGACCTTACGTTCTGAGCTCAATGTGGTAAAACCTGTTACAGAGGTTTTAGCCCTCAGACTTGATTCAGGATGCATTTTTCTCACCTGGGATGGCATGGGCTTCCACAGGGGACACATATTTCATGTAATTTCAGCCAAACTGAAAATTTGATTTTTTGCTCCAAATTTCAGGTCCCGACCTTACGTTCTGAGCTCAATGTGGTAAAACCCGTTACAGAGGTTTTAGCACTCAGACTTGATTCAGGATGCATTTTTCTCACCTGGGATGGCATGAGCTTCCACGGGGGACACATATTTCATGTAATTTCAGCCAAACTGAAAATTTGATTTTTTGCTCCAAATTTCAGGTCCGGACCTTACGTTCTGAGCTCAATGTGGTAAAACCCGTTACAGAGGTTTTAGCCCTCAGACTTGATTCAGGATGCATTTTTCTCACCTGGGATGAAATGGGCTTCCACAGGGGACACATATTTCATGTAATTTCAGCCAAACTGAAAATTTGATTTTTTTGCTCCAAATTTCAGGTCTGGACCTTACGTTCTGAGCTCAATTTGGTAAAACCCGTTACAGAGGTTTTAGCCCTCAGACTTGATTCAGGATGCATTTTTCTCACCTGGGATGGCATGGGCTTCCACGGGGGACACATATTTCATGTTATTTCAGCCAAACTGAAAATTTGAATTTTTGCTCCAAATTTCAGGTCCCAACCTTACGTTCTGAGCTCAATGTGGTAAAACCCGAAACAGAGGTTTTAGCCCTCAGACTTGATTCAGGATGCATTTTTCTCACCTGGGATGGCATGGGCTTCCACGGGGGACACGTATTTCATGTAATTTCAGCCAAAGTGAAAATTTGATTCTTGGCTCCAAATTTCAGGTCCCGACCTTACGTTCTGAGCTCAATGTGGTAAAACCTGTTACAGAGGTTTTAGCCCTCAGACTTGATTCAGGATGCATTTTTCTCACCTGGGATGGCATGGGCTTCCACGGGGGACACATATTTCATGTTATTTCAGCCAAACTGATAATTTGATTTTTTGCTCCAAATTTCAGGTCCCGACCTTGCGTTCTGAGCTCAATGTGGTAAAACCTGTTACAGAGGTTTTAGCACTCAGACTTGATTCAGGATGCATTTTTCTTGACTGGGATGGCATGGGCTTCCACAGAGGACACCTACTTCATGTAACATCAGCCAAACTGAAAATTTGAATTTTGGCTCCAAATTTCAGGTCCGGACCTTACGTTCTGAGCTCAATGTGGTAAAACCGGTTACAGAGGTTTTAGCCCTCAGACTTGATTCAGGATGCATTTTTCTCACCTGGGATGGCATGGGCTTCCACAGGGGACACGTATTTCATGTTATTTCAGCCAAACTGAAAATTTGATTTTTGGCTCCAAATTTCAGGTCCGGACCTTACGTTCTGAGCTCAATGTGGTAAAACCCGTTACAGAGGTTTTAGCCCTCAGACTTGATTCAGGATGCATTTTTCTCACCTGGGATGGCATGGGCTTCCACGGGGGACACATATTTCATGTTATTTCAGCCAAACTGAAAATTTGATTTTTTGCTCCAAATTTCAGGTCCGGACCTTACGTTCTGAGCTCAATGTGGTAAAACCCGAAACAGAGGTTTTAGCCCTCAGACTTGATTCAGGATGCATTTTTCTCACCTGGGATGGCATGAGCTTCCACGGGGGACACATATTTCATGTTATTTCAGCCAAACTGAAAATTTGATTTTTGGCTCCAAATTTCAGGTCCCGACCTTACGTTCTGAGCTCAATGTGGTAAAACCTGTTACAGAGGTTTTAGCACTCAGACTTGATTCAGGATGCATTTTTCTCACCTGGGATGGCATGGGCTTCCACGGGGGACACGTATTTCATGTAATTTCAGCCAAAGTGAAAATTTGATTCTTGGCTCCAAATTTCAGGTCCCGACCTTACGTTCTGAGCTCAATGTGGTAAAACCTGTTACAGAGGTTTTAGCCCTCAGACTTGATTCAGGATGCATTTTTCTCGACTGGGATGGCATGGGCTTCCACAGAGGACACCTACTTCATGTAACATCAGCCAAACTGAAAATTTGATTTTTTGCTCCAAATTTCAGGTCCGGACCTCACGTTCTGAGCACAATGTGGTAAAACCCGTTACAGAGGTTTTAGCCCTCAGACTTGATTCAGGATGCATTTTTCTCACCTGGGATGGCATGAGCTTCCACAGGGGACACGTATTTCATGTTATTTCAGCCAAACTGAAAATTTGATTTTTGGCTCCAAATTTCAGGTCCGGACCTTACGTTCTGAGCTCAATGTGGTAAAACCCGTTACAGAGGTTTTAGCCCTCAGACTTGATTCAGGATGCATTTTTCTCACCTGGGATGGCATGGGCTTCCACGGGGGACACATATTTCATGTTCTTTCAGCCAAACTGAAAATTTGATTTTTTTGCTCCAAATTTCAGGTCCCGACCTTACGTTCTGAGCTCAATGTGGTAAAACCCGAAACAGAGGTTTAAGCACTCAGACTTGATTCAGGATGCATTTTTCTCACCTGGGATGGCATGGGCTTCCACGGGGGACACATATTTCATGTTATTTCAGCCAAACTGAAAATTTGATTTTTGCTCCAAATTTCAGGTCCGGACCTTACGTTCTGAGGTCAATGTGGTAAAACCTGTTACAGAGGTTTTAGCACTCAGACTTGATTCAGGATGCATTTTTCTCACCTGGGATGGTATGGGCTTCCATGGGGGACACATATTTCATGTAATTTCAGCCAAACTGAAAATTTGATTTTTTTGCTCCAAATTTCAGGTCCGGACCTTACGTTCTGAGCTCAATGTGGTAAAACCCGAAACAGAGGTTTTAGCACTCAGACTTGATTCAGGATGCATTTTTCTCACCTGGGATGGCATGGGCTTCCACGGGGGACACATATTTCATGTAATTTCAGCCAAAGTGAAAATTTGATTATTGGCTCCAAATTTCAGGTCCCGACCTTACGTTCTGAGGTCAATGTGGTAAAACCTGTTACAGAGGTTTTAGCACTCAGACTTGATTCAGGATGCATTTTTCTCACCTGGGATGGTATGGGCTTCCATGGGGGACACATATTTCATGTAATTTCAGCCAAACTGAAAATTTGATTTTTTTGCTCCAAATTTCAGGTCCGGACCTTACGTTCTGAGCTCAATGTGGTAAAACCCGTTACAGAGGTTTTAGCACTCAGACTTGATTCAGGATGCATTTTTCTCACCTGGGATGGCATGGGCTTCCACGGGGGACACATATTTCATGTAATTTCAGCCAAACTGAAAATTTGATTTTTTTGCTCCAAATTTCAGGTCCGGACCTTACGTTCTGAGCTCAATGTGGTAAAACCCGTTACAGAGGTTTTAGCACTCAGACTTGATTCAGGATGCATTTTTCTCACCTGGGATGGCATGGGCTTCCACGGGGGACACATATTTCATGTAATTTCAGCCAAACTGAAAATTGTTTTTTTTTGCTCCAAATTTCAGGTCCGGACCTTACGTTCTTAGCTCAATGTGGTAAAACCCGTTACAGAGGTTTTAGCCCTCAGACTTGATTCAGGATGCATTTTTCTCACCTGGGATGGCATTGGCTTCCACGGGGGACACATATTTCATGTTCTTTCAGCCAAACTGAAAATTTGATTTTCGGCTCCAAATTTCAGGTCCGGACCTTACGTTCTGAGCTCAATGTGGTAAAACCTGTTACAGAGGTTTTAGCCCTCAGACTTGATTCAGGATGCATTTTTCTCACCTGGGATGGCATGGGCTTCCACGGGGGACACATATTTCATGTTCTTTCAGCCAAACTGAAAATTTGATTTTTTTGCTCCAAATTTCAGGTCCGAACCTTACGTTCTGAGCTCAATGTGGTAAAACCCGAAACAGAGGTTTAAGCACTCAGACTTGATTCAGGATGCATTTTTCTCACCTGGGATGGCATGGGCTTCCACGGGGGACACATATTTCATGTTATTTCAGCCAAACTGAAAATTCTAATTTTTGCTCCAAATTTCAGGTCCGGACCTTACGTTCTGAGGTCAATGTGGTAAAACCTGTTACAGAGGTTTTAGCACTCAGACTTGATTCAGGATGCATTTTTCTCACCTGGGATGGTATGGGCTTCCATGGGGGACACATATTTCATGTAATTTCAGCCAAACTGAAAATTTGATTTTTTTGCTCCAAATTTCAGGTCCGGACCTTACGTTCTGAGCTCAATGTGGTAAAACCCGAAACAGAGGTTTTAGCACTCAGACTTGATTCAGGATGCATTTTTCTCACCTGGGATGGCATGGGCTTCCACGGGGGACACATATTTCATGTAATTTCAGCCAAAGTGAAAATTTGATTATTGGCTCCAAATTTCAGGTCCCGACCTTACGTTCTGAGCTCAATGTGGTAAAACAAGTTACAGAGGTTTTAGCACTCAGACTTGATTCAGGATGCATTTTTCTCACCTGGGATGGCATGGGCTTCCACGGGGGACACATATTTCATGTTATTTCAGCCAAACTGAAAATTTGATTTTTGGCTCCAAATTTCAGGTCCGGACCTTACGTTCTGAGCTCAATGTGGTAAAACCCGAAACAGAGGTTTTAGCCCTCAGACTTGATTCAGGATGCATTTTTCTCACCTGGGATGGCATGAGCTTCCACGGGGGACACATATTTCATGTTATTTCAGCCAAACTGAAAATTTGATTTTTGGCTCCAAATTTCAGGTCCCGACCTTACGTTCTGAGCTCAATGTGGTAAAACCTGTTACAGAGGTTTTAGCCCTCAGACTTGATTCAGGATGCATTTTTCTCACCTGGGATGGCATGGGCTTCCACAGGGGACACATATTTCATGTAATTTCAGCCAAACTGAAAATTTGATTTTTTGCTCCAAATTTCAGGTCCCGACCTTACGTTCTGAGCTCAATGTGGTAAAACCCGTTACAGAGGTTTTAGCCCTCAGACTTGATTCAGGATGCATTTTTCTCACCTGGGATGAAATGGGCTTCCACAGGGGACACATATTTCATGTAATTTCAGCCAAACTGAAAATTTGATTTTTTTGCTCCAAATTTCAGGTCCGGACCTTACGTTCTGAGCTCAATTTGGTAAAACCCGTTACAGAGGTTTTAGCCCTCAGACTTGATTCAGGATGCATTTTTCTCACCTGGGATGGCATGGGCTTCCACGGGGGACACATATTTCATGTTATTTCAGCCAAACTGAAAATTTGATTTTTGGCTCCAAATTTCAGGTCCAGACCTCACGTTCTGAGCTCAATGTGGTAAAACAAGTTACAGAGGTTTTAGCACTCAGACTTGATTCAGGATGCATTTTTCTCACCTGGGATGGCATGGGCTTCCACGGGGGACACGTATTTCATGTAATTTCAGCCAAACTGAAAATTTGAATTTTTGCTCCAAATTTCAGGTCCCAACCTTACGTTCTGAGCTCAATGTGGTAAAACCCGAAACAGAGGTTTTAGCCCTCAGACTTGATTCAGGATGCATTTTTCTCACCTGGGATGGCATGGGCTTCCACGGGGGAGACGTATTTCATGTAATTTCAGCCAAAGTGAAAATTTGATTCTTGGCTCCAAATTTCAGGTCCCGACCTTACGTTCTGAGCTCAATGTGGTAAAACCTGAAGCAGAGGTTTTAGCCCTCAGACTTGATTCAGGATGCATTTTTCTCACCTGGGATGGCATGGGCTTCCACGGGGGACACATATTTCATGTTATTTCAGCCAAACTGAAAATTTGATTTTTTGCTCCAAATTTCAGGTCCCGACCTTGCGTTCTGAGCTCAATGTGGTAAAACCTGTTACAGAGGTTTTAGCCCTCAGACTTGATTCAGGATGCATTTTTCTTGACTGGGATGGCATGGGCTTCCACAGAGGACACCTACTTCATGTAACATCAGCCAAACTGAAAATTTGAATTTTGGCTCCAAATTTCAGGTCCGGACCTTACGTTCTGAGCTCAATGTGGTAAAACCGGTTACAGAGGTTTTAGCCCTCAGACTTGATTCAGGATGCATTTTTCTCACCTGGGATGGCATGGGCTTCCACAGGGGACACGTATTTCATGTTATTTCAGCCAAACTGAAAATTTGATTTTTGGCTCCAAATTTCAGGTCCGGACCTTACGTTCTGAGCTCAATGTGGTAAAACCCGTTACAGAGGTTTTAGCCCTCAGACTTGATTCAGGATGCATTTTTCTCACCTGGGATGGCATGGGCTTCCACGGGGGACACATATTTCATGTTATTTCAGCCAAACTGAAAATTTGATTTTTTGCTCCAAATTTCAGGTCCGGACCTTACGTTCTGAGCTCAATGTGGTAAAACCCGAAACAGAGGTTTTAGCCCTCAGACTTGATTCAGGATGCATTTTTCTCACCTGGGATGGCATGAGCTTCCACGGGGGACACATATTTCATGTTATTTCAGCCAAACTGAAAATTTGATTTTTGGCTCCAAATTTCAGGTCCCGACCTTACGTTCTGAGCTCAATGTGGTAAAACCTGTTACAGAGGTTTTAGCCCTCAGACTTGATTCAGGATGCATTTTTCTCACCTGGGATGGCATGGGCTTCCACAGGGGACACATATTTCATGTAATTTCAGCCAAACTGAAAATTTGATTTTTTGCTCCAAATTTCAGGTCCCGACCTTACGTTCTGAGCTCAATGTGGTAAAACCCGTTACAGAGGTTTTAGCCCTCAGACTTGATTCAGGATGCATTTTTCTCACCTGGGATGGCATGGGCTTCCACGGGGGACACATATTTCATGTTATTTCAGCCAAACTGAAAATTCTAATTTTTGCTCCAAATTTCAGGTCCGGACCTTACGTTCTTAGCTCAATGTGGTAAAACCCGTTACAGAGGTTTTAGCCCTCAGACTTGATTTTGGATGCATTTTTCTCACCTGGGATGGCATGAGCTTCCACGGGGGACACATATTTCATGTTATTTCAGCCAAACTGAAAATTTGATTTTTGGCTGCAAATTTCAGGTCCGGACCTTACGTTCTGAGCTCAATGTGGTAAAACCTGAAACAGAGGTTTAACCCTCAGACTTGATTCAGGATGCATTTTTCTCACCTGGGATGGCATGAGCTTCCACAGGGGACACATATTTCATGTTATTTCAGCCAAACTGAAAATTTGATTTTTGGCTCCAAATTTCAGGTCCCGACCTTACGTTCTTAGCTCAATGTGGTAAAACCCGTTACAGAGGTTTTAGCCCTCAGACTTGATTCAGGATGCATTTTTCTCACCTGGGATGGCATGAGCTTCCACAGGGGACACGTATTTCATGTTATTTCAGCCAAACTGAAAATTTGATTTTTTGCTCCAAATTTCAGGTCCGGACCTTACGTTCTGAGCTCAATGTGGTAAAACCCGTTACAGAGGTTTGAGCACTCAGACTTGATTCAGGATGCATTT
This sequence comes from Halichoeres trimaculatus, assembly GCF_033239565.1. Classification (NCBI taxonomy): domain Eukaryota; kingdom Metazoa; phylum Chordata; class Actinopteri; order Labriformes; family Labridae; genus Halichoeres; species Halichoeres trimaculatus. Next base: position 13,685 of record NW_027437235.1, on the reverse strand, counting down.
TTCTCACCTGGGATGAAATGGGCTTCCACGGGGGACACATATTTCATGTTATTTCAGCCAAACTGAAAATTTGATTTTTTGCTCCAAATTTCAGGTCCGGACCTTACGTTCTGAGCTCAATGTGGTAAAACCTGAAACAGAGGTTTAACCCTCAGACTTGATTCAGGATGCATTTTTCTCACCTGGGATGGCATGAGCTTCCACAGGGGACACATATTTCATGTTATTTCAGCCAAACTGAAAATTTGATTTTTGGCTCCAAATTTCAGGTCCCGACCTTACGTTCTTAGCTCAATGTGGTAAAACATGTTACAGAGGTTTTAGCCCTCAGACTTGATTCAGGATGCATTTTTCTCACCGGGGATGGCATGAGCTTCCACAGGGGACACGTATTTCATGTTATTTCAGCCAAACTGAAAATTTGATTTTTTGCTCCAAATTTCAGGTCCGGACCTTACGTTCTGAGCTCAATGTTTTAAAACCTGAAACAGGTTTTAGCCCTCAGACTTGATTCAGGATGCATTTTTCTCACCTGGGATAGCATGAGCTTCCACAGGGGACACGTATTTCATGTAATTTCAGCCAAACTCAAAATTTGATTTTTTGCTCCAAATTTCAGGTCCCGCCCTTATGTTCTGAGCTCAATGTGGTAAAACCCGTTACAGAGATTTTAGCCCTCAGACTTGATTCAGGATGCATTTTTCTCACCTGGGATGGCATGAGCTTCCACGGGGGACACATATTTCATGTTATTTCAGCCAAACTGAAAATTTGATTTTTTGCTCCAAATTTCAGGTCCGGACCTTACGTTTTGAGCTCAATGTGGTAAAACCCGTTACAGAGGTTTTAGCACTCAGACTTGATTCAGGATGCATTTTTCTCACCTGGGATGGCATGGGCTTCCACGGGGGACACATATTTCATGTTATTTCAGCCAAACTGAAAATTCTAATTTTTGCTCCAAATTTCAGGTCCGAACCTTACGTTCTGAGCTCAATGTGGTAAAACCCGTTACAGAGGTTTTAGCACTCAGACTTGATTCAGGATGCATTTTTCTCACCTGGGATGGCATGGGCTTCCACGGGGGACACGTATTTCATGTTATTTCAGCCAAACTCAAAATTTGATTTTTGGCTCCAAATTTCAGGTCCGGACCTTACGTTCTTAGCTCAATGTGGTAAAACCCGTTACAGAGGTTTTAGCCCTCAGACTTGATTCAGGATGCATTTTTCTCACCTGGGATGGCATGGGCTTCCACAGGGGACACGTATTTCATGTTATTTCAGCCAAACTGAAAATTTGATTTTTGGCTCCAAATTTCAGGTCCGGACCTAACGTTCTGAGCTCAATGTGGTAAAACCCGTTACAGAGGTTTTAGCCCTCAGACTTGATTCAGGATGCATTTTTCTCACCTGGGATGGCATGGGCTTCCACGGGGGACACATATTTCATGTTATTTCAGCCAAACTGAAAATTTGATTTTTGGCTCCAAATTTCAGGTCCAGACCTTACGTTCTGAGCTCAATGTGGTAAAACCTGTTACAGAGGTTTTAGCTCTCAGACTTGATTCAGGATGCATTTTTCTCACCTGGGATGGCATGGGCTTCCACGGGGGACACATATTTCATGTTATTTCAGCCAAACTGAAAATTTGATTTTTGGCTCCAAATTTCAGGTCCGGACCTTACGTTCTTAGCTCAATGTGGTAAAACCTGTTACAGAGGTTTTAGCACTCAGACTTGATTCAGGATGCATTTTTCTCACCTGGGATGGCATGGGCTTCCACGGGGGACACATATTTCATGTTCTTTCAGCCAAACTGAAAATTCTAATTTTTGCTCCAAATTTCAGGTCCGAACCTTACGTTCTGAGCTCAATGTGGTAAAACCTGTTACAGAGGTTTTAGCCCTCAGACTTGATTCAGGATGCATTTTTCTCACCTGGGATGGCATGGGCTTCCACGGGGGACACATATTTCATGTTATTTCAGCCAAACTGAAAATTTGATTTTTTGCTCCAAATTTCAGGTCCCGACCTTACGTTCTGAGCTCAATGTGGTAAAACCCGTTACAGAGATTTTAGCCCTCAGACTTGATTCAGGATGCATTTTTCTCACCTGGGATGAAATGGGCTTCCACGGGGGACACGTATTTCATGTTCTTTCAGCCAAACTGAAAATTTGATTTTTTTGCTCCAAATTTCAGGTCCCGACCTTACGTTCTGAGCTCAATGTGGTAAAACCCGTTACAGAGGTTTTAGCACTCAGACTTGATTCAGGATGCATTTTTCTCACCTGGGATGGCATGGGCTTCTAGGGGGACACATATTTCATGTAAATTCAGCCAAACTGAAAATTCTAATTTTTGCTCCAAATTTCAGGTCCCGACCTTACGTTCTGTGCTCAATGTTTTAAAACCCGAAACAGGTTTTAGCCCTCAGACTTGATTCAGGATGCATTTTTCTCACCTGGGATGGCATGAGCTTCCACAGGGGACACATATTTCATGTTATTTCAGCCAAACTTAAAATTTAATTTTTTGCTCCAAATTTCAGGTCCCGCCCTTACGTTTTGAGCTCAATGTGGTCAAACCCGTTACAGATATTTTAGCCCTCAGACTTGATTCAGGATGCATTTTTCTCACCTGGGATGAAATGGGCTTCCACGGGGGACACATATTTCATGTTATTTCAGCCAAAGTGAAAATTTGATTTTTTTGCTCCAAATTTCAGGTCCGGACCTTAAGTTCTTAGCTCAATGTGGTAAAACCCGTTACAGAGGTTTTAGCCCTCAGACTTGATTCAGGATGCATTTTTCTCACCTGGGATGGCATGAGCTTCCACAGGGGACACGTATTTCATGTAATTTCAGCCAAACTGAAAATTTGATTTTTTGCTCCAAATTTCAGGTCCCGACCTTACGTTCTGAGCTCAATGTGGTAAAACCCGAAACAGGTTTTAGCCCTCAGACTTGATTCAGGATGCATTTTTCTCACCTGGGATGGCATGGGCTTCCACGGGGGACACATATTTGATGTTATTTCAGCCAAACTGAAAATTTGATTTTTGGCTCCAAATTTCAGGTCCGGACCTTACGTTCTGAACTCAATGTGGTAAAACCCGTTACAGAGGTTTTAGCCCTCAGACTTGATTCAGGATGCATTTTTCTCACCTGGGATGGCATGAGCTTCCACGGGGGACACATATTTCATGTTATTTCAGCCAAACTGAAAATTTGATTTTTGGCTCCAAATTTCAGGTCCGGACCTCACGTTCTGAGCTCAATGTGGTAAAACCTGTTACAGAGGTTTTAGCCCTCAGACTTGATTCAGGATGCATTTTTCTCACCTGGGATGGTATGGGCTTCAATGGGGGACACATATTTCATGTTATTTCAGCCAAACTGAAAATTTGATTTTTTGCTCCAAATTTCAGGTCCCGACCTTACGTTCTGAGCTCAATGTGGTAAAACCCGAAATAGAGGTTTTAGCACTCAGACTTGATTCAGGATGCATTTTTCTCACCTGGGATGGCATGGGCTTCCACGGGGGACACATATTTCATGTTATTTCAGCCAAACTGAAAATTTGATTTTTGGCTCCAAATTTCAGGTCCGGACCTTACGTTCTTAGCTCAATGTGGTAAAACCCGAAACAGAGGTTTTAGCCCTCAGACTTGATTCAGGATGCATTTTTCTCACCTGGGATGGCATGGGCTTCCACGGGGGACACATATTTCATGTTATTTCAGCCAAACTGAAAATTTGATTTTTGGCTCCAAATTTCAGGTCCCGACCTTACGTTCTGAGCTCAATGTGGTAAAACCTGTTACAGAGGTTTTAGCCCTCAGACTTGATTCAGGATGCATTTTTCTCACCTGGGATGGCATGGGCTTCCACAGGGGACACATATTTCATGTAATTTCAGCCAAACTGAAAATTTGATTTTTTTGCTCCAAATTTCAGGTCCGGACCTCACGTTCTGAGGTCAATGTGGTAAAACCTGTTACAGAGGTTTTAGCCCTCAGACTTGATTCAGGATGCATTTTTCTCACCTGGGATGGCATGGGCTTCCACGGGGGACACATATTTCATGTTATTTCAGCCAAACTGAAAATTTGATTTTTTGCTCCAAATTTCAGGTCCCGACCTTGCGTTCTGAGCTCAATGTGGTAAAACCTGTTACAGAGGTTTTAGCCCTCAGACTTGATTCAGGATGCATTTTTCTCACCTGGGATGGCATGGGCTTCCACAGAGGACACCTACTTCATGTAACATCAGCCAAACTGAAAATTTGATTTTTTTGCTCCAAATTTCAGGTCCCGACCTTACGTTCTGAGCTCAATGTGGTAAAACCCGTTACAGAGGTTTTAGCCCTCAGACTTGATTCAGGATGCATTTTTCTCACCTGGGATGAAATGGGCTTCCACGGGGGACACATATTTCATGTTATTTCAGCCAAACTGAAAATTTGATTTTTTTGCTCCAAATTTCAGGTCCGAACCTTACGTTCTGAGCTCAATGTGGTAAAACCCGAAACAGAGGTTTAAGCACTCAGACTTGATTCAGGATGCATTTTTCTCACCTGGGATGGCATGGGCTTCCACGGGGGACACATATTTCATGTTATTTCAGCCAAACTGAAAATTCTAATTTTTGCTCCAAATTTCAGGTCCGGACCTTACGTTCTGAGCTCAATGTGGTAAAACCCGAAATAGAGGTTTTAGCCCTCAGACTTGATTTTGGATGCATTTTTCTCACCTGGGATGGCATGAGCTTCCACGGGGGACACATATTTCATGTTATTTCAGCCAAACTGAAAATTTGATTTTTGGCTCCAAATTTCAGGTCCGGACCTTACGTTCTGAGCTCAATGTGGTAAAACCCGTTACAGAGGTTTTAGCCCTCAGACTTGATTCAGGATGCATTTTTCTCACCTGGGATGGCATGGGCTTCCTCGGGGGACACATATTTCATGTTATTTCAGCCAAACTGAAAATTCTAATTTTTGCTCCAAATTTCAGGTCCGGACCTTACGTTCTGAGCTCAATGTGGTAAAACCCGTTACAGAGGTTTTAGCCCTCAGACTTGATTCAGGATGCATTTTTCTCACCTGGGATGGCATGAGCTTCCACGGGGGACACATATTTCATGTTATTTCAGCCAAACTGAAAATTCTAATTTTTGCTCCAAATTTCAGGTCCGGACCTTACGTTCTGAGCTCATTGTGGTAAAACCCGAAACAGGTTTTAGCCCTCAGACTTGATTCAGGATGCATTTTTCTCACCTGGGATGGCATGAGCTTCCACGGGGGACACATATTTCATGTTATTTCAGCCAAACTGAAAATTTGATTATTGGCTCCAAATTTCAGGTCCCGACCTTACGTTCTGAGCTCAATGTTGTAAAACCCGAAACAGAGGTTTTAGCCCTCAGACTTGATTCAGGATGCATTTTTCTCACCTGGGATGAAATGGGCTTCCACGGGGGACACATATTTCATGTTATTTCAGCCAAACTGAAAATTTGATTTTTTTGCTCCAAATTTCAGGTCCCGACCTTACATTCTGAGCTCATGGTGGTAAAACCCGTTACAGAGGTTTTAGCCCTCAGACTTGATTCAGGATGCATTTTTCTCACCTGGGATGGCATGAGCTTCCACAGGGGACACGTATTTCATGTAATTTCAGCCAAACTGAAAATTTGATTTTTTGCTCCAAATTTCAGGTCCGGACCTTACGTTCTGAGCTCAATGTGGTAAAACCCGAAACAGGTTTTAGCCCTCAGACTTGATTCAGGATGCATTTTTCTCACCTGGGATGGCATGGGCTTCCACAGGGGACACATATTTCATGTAATTTCAGCCAAACTGAAAATTTGATTTTTTTGCTCCAAATTTCAGGTCCGGACCTCACGTTCTGAGGTCAATGTGGTAAAACCTGTTACAGAGGTTTTAGCCCTCAGACTTGATTCAGGATGCATTTTTCTCACCTGGGATGGCATGGGCTTCCACGGGGGACACATATTTCATGTTATTTCAGCCAAACTGAAAATTTGATTTTTGGCTCCAAATTTCAGTTCCGGACCTTACGTTCTGAGCTCAATGTGTGAAAAAACCTGAAACAGAGGTTTTAGCCCTCAGACTTGATATAGGATGCATTTTTCTCACCTGGGATGGCATGGGATCCACAGGGGACACATATTTTATGTCATTTCAGCCAAACTGAAAATTTGATTTTTGGCTCCAAATTTCAGGTCCGGACCTTACGTTCTGAGCTCAATGTGGTAAAACCCGTTACAGAGGTTTTAGCCCTCAGACTTGATTCAGGATGCATTTTTCTCACCTGGGATGGCATGGGCTTCCACAGGGGACACGTATTTCATGTTATTTCAGCCAAACTGAAAATTTGATTTTTGGCTCCAAATTTCAGGTCCGGACCTTACATTCTGAGCTCAATGTGGTAAAACCTGTTACAGAGGTTTTAGCCCTCAGACTTGATTCAGGATGCATTTTTCTCACCTGGGATGTCATGGGCTTCCACGGGGGACACATATTTCATGTTCTTTCAGCCAAACTGAAAATTTGATTTTTTTGCTCCAAATTTCAGGTCCCGACCTTACGTTCTGAGCTCAATGTGGTAAAACCCGTTACAGAGGTTTTAGCCCTCAGACTTGATTCAGGATGCATTTTTCTCACCTGGGATGAAATGGGCTTCCACGGGGGACACATATTTCATGTTATTTCAGCCAAACTGAAAATTTGATTTTTTTGCTCCAAATTTCAGGTCCGAACCTTACGTTCTGAGCTCAATGTGGTAAAACCTGTTACAGAGGTTTAAGCACTCAGACTTGATTCAGGATGCATTTTTCTCACCTGGGATGGCATGGGCTTCCACGGGGGACACATATTTCATGTAATTTCAGCCAAACTGAAAATTTGATTTTTTTGCTCCAAATTTCAGGTCCGGACCTTACGTTCTTAGCTCAATGTGGTAAAACCCGTTACAGAGGTTTTAGCCCTCAGACTTGATTTTGGATGCATTTTTCTCACCTGGGATGGCATGAGCTTCCACGGGGGACACATATTTCATGTTATTTCAGCCAAACTGAAAATTTGATTTTTGGCTCCAAATTTCAGGTCCCGACCTTACGTTCTGAGGTCAATGTGGTAAAACCTGTTACAGAGGTTTTAGCACTCAGACTTGATTCAGGATGCATTTTTCTCACCTGGGATGGCATGGGCTTCCACGGGGGACACATATTCCATGTTATTTCAGCCAAACTGAAAATTTGATTTTTGGCTCCAAATTTCAGGTCCCGACCTTACGTTCTGAGGTCAATGTGGTAAAACCTGTAACAGAGGTTTTAGCCCTCAGACTTGATTCAGGATGCATTTTTCTCACCTGGGATGGTATGGGCTTCCATGGGGGACACATATTTCATGTTATTTCAGCCAAACTGAAAATTTGATCTTTTGCTCCAAATTTCAGGTCCCGACCTTACGTTCTGAGCTCAATGTGGTAAAACCCGAAACAGAGGTTTTAGCACTCAGACTTGATTCAGGATGCATTTTTCTCACCTGGGATGGCATGGGCTTCCACGGGGGACACATATTTCATGTTATTTCAGCCAAAGTGAAAATTTGATTCTTGGCTCCAAATTTCAGGTCCCGACCTTACGTTCTGAGCTCCAAGTTGTAAAACCCGAAACAGAGGTTTTAGCCCTCAGACTTGATTCAGGATGCATTTTTCTCACCTGGGATGGCATGGGCTTCCACGGGGGACACATATTTCATGTTATTTCAGCCAAACTGAAAATTTGATTTTTGGCTCCAAATTTCAGGTCTGGACCTTACGTTCTGAGTTCAATGTGGTAAAACCTGTTACAGAGGTTTTAGCCCTCAGACTTGATTCAGGATGCATTTTTCTCACCTGGGATGGCATGGGCTTCCACAGGGGACACATATTTCATGTAATTTCAGCCAAACTGAAAATTTGATTTTTTTGCTCCAAATTTCAGGTCCGGACCTTACGTTCTGAGCTCAATGTGGTAAAACCGGAAACAGAGGTTTTAGCCCTCAGACTTGATTCAGGATGCATTTTTCTCACCTGGGATGGCATGGGCTTCCACGGGGGACACATATTTCATGTTATTTCAGCCAAACTGAAAATTTGATTTTTTTTGCTCCAAATTTCAGGTCCGGACCTCACGTTCTGAGCTCAATGTGGTAAAACAAGTTACAGAGGTTTTAGCACTCAGACTTGATTCAGGATGCATTTTTCTCACCTGGGATGGCATGGGCTTCCACGGGGGACACGTATTTCATGTAATTTCAGCCAAAGTGAAAATTTGATTCTTGGCTCCAAATTTCAGGTCCCGACCTTACGTTCTGAGCTCAATGTGGTAAAACCCGTTACAGAGGTTTTAGCCCTCAGACTTGATTCAGGATGCATTTTTCTCACCTGGGATGGCATGGGCTTCCACGGGGGACACATATTTCATGTTATTTCAGCCAAACTGAAAATTTGATTTTTTGCTCCAAATTTCAGGTCCCGACCTTGCGTTCTGAGCTCAATGTGGTAAAACCTGTTACAGAGGTTTTAGCCCTCAGACTTGATTCAGGATGCATTTTTCTCGACTGGGATGGCATGGGCTTCCACAGAGGACACCTACTTCATGTAACATCAGCCAAACTGAAAATTTGATTTTTTGCTCCAAATTTCAGGTCCCGACCTCACGTTCTGAGCTCAATGTGGTAAAACCTGTTACAGAGGTTTTAGCCCTCAGACTTGATTCAGGATGCATTTTTCTCACCTGGGATGGCATGGGCTTCCACGGGGGACACATATTTCATGTTATTTCAGCCAAACTGAAAATTTGATTTTTTGCTCCAAATTTCAGGTCCCGACCTCACGTTCTGAGCTCAATGTGGTAAAACAAGTTACAGAGGTTTTAGCACTCAGACTTGATTCAGGATGCATTTTTCTCACCTGGGATGGCATGGGCTTCCACGGGGGACACGTATTTCATGTTATTTCAGCCAAACTGAAAATTTGATTTTTGGCTCCAAATTTCAGGTCCGGACCTTACGTTCTGAGCACAATGTGGTAAAACCCGTTACAGAGGTTTTAGCACTCAGACTTGATTCAGGATGCATTTTTCTCACCTGGGATGGCATGGGCTTCCACGGGGGACACGTATTTCATGTTATTTCAGCCAAACTGAAAATTTGATTTTTGGCTCCAAATTTCAGGTCCGGACCTTACGTTCTGAGCTCAATGTGGTAAAACCCGTTACAGAGGTTTTAGCCCTCAGACTTGATTCAGGATGCATTTTTCTCACCTGGGATGGCATGGGCTTCCACGGGGGACACATATTTCATGTTATTTCAGCCAAACTGAAAATTTGATTTTTGGCTCCAAATTTCAGGTCCAGACCTTACGTTCTGAGCTCAATGTGGTAAAACCTGTTACAGAGGTTTTAGCCCTCAGACTTGATTCAGGATGCATTTTTCTCACCTGGGATGGCATGGGCTTCCACGGGGGACACATATTTCATGTTATTTCAGCCAAACTGAAAATTTGATTTTTGGCTCCAAATTTCAGGTCCAGACCTTACGTTCTGAGCTCAATGTGGTAAAACCCGTTACAGAGGTTTTAGCACTCAGACTTGATTCAGGATGCATTTTTCTCACCTGGGATGGCAAAAGCTTCCACAGGGGACACGTATTTCATGTTATTTCAGCAAAACTGAAAATTTGATTTTTTGCTCCAAATTTCAGGTCCCGACCTTACGTTCTGAGCTCAATGTGGTAAAACCCGTTACAGAGGTTTTAGCACTCAGACTTGATTCAGGATGCATTTTTCTCACCTGGGATGAAATGGGCTTCCACGGGGGACACAGATTTCATGTTATTTCAGCCAAACTGAAAATTTGATTTTTTTGCTCCAAATTTCAGGTCCGGACCTTACGTTCTTAGCTCAATGTGGTAAAACCCGTTACAGAGGTTTTAGCACTCAGACTTGATTCAGGATGCTTTTTTCTAACCTGGGATGGCATGGGCTTCCACGGGGGACACATATTTCATGTTATGTCAGCCAAACTGAAAATTCTAATTTTTGCTCCAAATTTCAGGTCCGGACCTTACATTCTTAGCTCAATGTGGTAAAACCCGTTACAGAGGTTTTAGCCCTCAGACTTGATTCAGGATGCATTTTTCTCACCTGGGATGGCATGAGCTTCCACAGGGGACACGTATTTCATGTAATTTCAGCCAAAGTGAAAATTTGATTTTTTGCTCCAAATTTCAGGTCCGGACCTTACGTTCTGAGCTCAATGTGGTAAAACCCGAAACAGGTTTTAGCCCTCAGACTTGATTCAGGATGCATTTTTCTCACCTGGGATGGCATGGGCTTCCACAGGGGACACATATTTCATGTTATTTCAGCCAAACTGAAAATTTGATTTTTTGCTCCAAATTTCAGGTCCGAACCTTACGTTCTGAGCTCAATGTGGTAAAACCCGAAACAGAGGTTTTAGCACTCAGACTTGATTCAGGATGCATTTTTCTCACCTGGGATGACATGGGCTTCCACGGGGGACACATATTTCATGTTATTTCAGCCAAACTGAAAATTTGATTTTTGGCTCCAAATTTCAGGTCCGGACCATACGTTCTGAGCTCAATGTGGTAAAACCCGTTACAGAGGTTTTAGCACTCAGACTTGATTCAGGATGCATTTTTCTCACCTGGGATGAAATGGGCTTCCACGGGGGACACATATTTCATGTTATTTCAGCCAAACTGAAAATTTGATTTTTTTGCTCCAAATTTCAGGTCCGAACCTTACGTTCTGAGCTCAATGTGGTAAAACCCGAAACAGAGGTTTTAGCCCTCAGACTTGATTCAGGATGCATTTTTCTCACCTGGGATGGCATGAGCTTCCACGGGGGACACATATTTCATGTTATTTCAGCCAAACTGAAAATTCTAATTTTTGCTCCAAATTTCAGGTCCGGACCTTACGTTCTGAGCTCATTGTGGTAAAACCCGAAACAGGTTTTAGCCCTCAGACTTGATTCAGGATGCATTTTTCTCACCTGGGATGGCATGGGCTTCCACAGGGGACACGTATTTCATGTAATTTCAGCCAAAGTGAAAATTTGATTTTTTGCTCCAAATTTCAGGTCCGGACCTTACGTTCTGAGCTCAATGTGGTAAAAGCCGAAACAGGTTTTAGCCCTCAGACTTGATTCAGGATGCATTTTTCTCACCTGGGATGGCATGGGCTTCCACAGGGGACACATATTTCATGTTATTTCAGCCAAACTGAAAATTTGATTTTTTGCTCCAAATTTCAGGTCCGAACCTTACGTTCTGAGCTCAATGTGGTAAAACCCGAAACAGAGGTTTTAGCACTCAGACTTGATTCAGGATGCATTTTTCTCACCTGGGATGGCATGGGCTTCCACGGGGGACACATATTTCATGTTATTTCAGCCAAACTCAAAATTGGATTTTTTTGCTCCAAATTTCAGGTCCGGACCTTACGTTCTGAGCTCAATGTGGTAAAACCCGTTACAGAAGTTTTAGCCCTCAGACTCGATTCAGGATGCATTTTTCTCACCTGGGATGGCATGGGCTTCCACGGGGGACACATATTTCATGTAATTTCAGCCAAACTGAAAATTTGATTTTTGGCTCCAAATTTCAGGTCCGGACCTTACGTTCTGAGCTCAATGTGGTAAAACCCGTTACAGAGGTTTTAGCACTCAGACTTGATTCAGGATGCATTTTTCTCACCTGGGATGAAATGGGCTTCCACGGGGGACACATATTTCATGTTATTTCAGCCAAACTGAAAATTTGATTTTTTTGCTCCAAATTTCAGGTCCGAACCTTACGTTCTGAGCTCAATGTGGTAAAACCCGAAACAGAGGTTTTAGCCCTCAGACTTGATTCAGGATGCATTTTTCTCACCTGGGATGGCATGGGCTTCCACGGGGGACACATATTTCATGTTATTTCAGCCAAACTGAAAATTCTAATTTTTGCTCCAAATTTCAGGTCCGGACCTTACGTTCTTAGCTCAATGTGGTAAAAACCGTTACAGAGGTTTTAGCACTCAGACTTGATTCAGGATGCATTTTTCTCACCTGGGATGGCATGGGCTTCCACGGGGGACACATATTTCATGTAATTTCAGCCAAACTGAAAATTTGATTTTTTGCTCCAAATTTCAGGTCCCGACCTTACGTTCTGAGCTCAATGTGGTAAAACCTGTTACAGAGGTTTTAGCACTCAGACTTGATTCAGGATGCATTTTTCTCACCTGGGATGGCATGGGCTTCCACGGGGGACACATATTTCATGTTATTTCAGCCAAACTGAAAATTTGATTTTTGGCTCCAAATTTCAGGTCCGGACCTTACGTTCTGAGCTCAATGTGGTAAAACCTGTTACAGAGGTTTTAGCCCTCAGACTTGATTCAGGATGCATTTTTCTCACCTGGGATGGTATGGGCTTCCATGGGGGACACATATTTCATGTTATTTCAGCCAAACTGAAAATTTGATTTTTTGCTCCAAATTTCAGGTCCCGACCTTACGTTCTGAGCTCAATGTGGTAAAACCTGTTACAGAGGTTTTAGCACTCAGACTTGATTCAGGATGCATTTTTCTCACCTGGGATGGCATGGGCTTCCACGGGGGACACATATTTCATGTAATTTCAGCCAAACTGAAAATTTGATTCTTGGCTCCAAATTTCAGGTCCCGACCTTACGTTCTGAGCTCAATGTGGTAAAACCCGAAACAGAGGTTTTAGCCCTCAGACTTGATTCAGGATGCATTTTTCTCACCTGGGATGGCATGGGCTTCCACGGGGGACACATATTTCATGTTATTTCAGCCAAACTGAAAATTTGATTTTTGGCTCCAAATTTCAGGTCCGGACCTTACGTTCTGAGCTCAATGTGGTAAAACCCGAAACAGAGGTTTTAGCACTCAGACTTGATTCAGGATGCATTTTTCTCACCTGGGATAGCATGGGCTTCCATGGGGGACACATATTTCATGTTATTTCAGCCAAACTGAAAATTTGATTTTTGGCTCCAAATTTCATGTCCCGACCTTACGTTCTGAGCTCAATGTGGTAAAACCTGTTACAGAGGTTTTAGCACTCAGACTTGATTCAGGATGCATTTTTCTCACCTGGGATGGCATGGGCTTCCACAGGGGACACATATTTCATGTTATTTCAGCCAAACTGAAAATTTGATTTTTTGCTCCAAATTTCAGGTCCGAACCTTACGTTCTGAGCTCAATGTGGTAAAACCCGAAACAGAGGTTTTAGCCCTCAGACTTGATTCAGGATGCATTTTTCTCACCTGGGATGGCATGGGCTTCCACGGGGGACACATATTTCATGTTATTTCAGCCAAACTGAAAATTTGATTTTTTTGCTCCAAATTTCAGGTCCGGACCTCACGTTCTTAGCTCAATGTGGTAAAACAAGTTACAGAGGTTTTAGCACTCAGACTTGATTCAGGATGCATTTTTCTCACCTGGGATGGCATGGGCTTCCACGGGGGACACGTATTTCATGTAATTTCAGCCAAACTGAAAATTTGAATTTTTGCTCCAAATTTCAGGTCCCAACCTTACATTCTAAGCTCAATGTGGTAAAACC